>NC_069502.1:1040293799-1040323799 GCF_027579735.1 Bombina bombina
GACCGGGTGAGTGCACTCTCTTATTTGAACTTTATGCTAATTTCTGTTGCACCCTGGGCACCAACAGTCACCTGGAGTGCTTGTCTGTACAAGTATATATATATATATATATATATATATATAAAAACACAGAAATGGACTGCCCTCTCAGACTGACCTAGGTACACATCCTAAGTCACTGTAAAACCCACAGCTCTGAATACTGTCCAACCTGGGTGCAAATCCCATAAGGAAAATTAGAAAATAAAAATGATCAACTCAACAGACAGAAGCCCTTAATACATACAAGTCAAGGTATCTTCCCAACTGGGTCCCTTTTTCATTACTGCTTTGAAATATCACTGCAGGAGGTACCAGGTTTTCTGTATATTGTGTTGATAATTTTGTTTTGTCATTTTGCCTATGGGCTTTACACCCAGGCTGGACAGGGTTTAACTGTCTGAGTTGCTTGAAACTGTACAGCTGTCTTTAAATATTCAGGGCTGTGGGTTTTACAGTGATTTAGGATGTGTACCCAGTCTAGTCTGAGGGGTAAATTTACTATTTTGCGGACGGACATGATAAGATGTAGCATATCATGTCCGCCGCACATCGATAAATGCTGACAGCATATGCTGTCGGCATTTATCATTGCACCAGAAGTTCTGGTGAACTGCTAGTGCAATATCACCCCCTGCAGATTTGCAGCCAATGGGCAGCTAGCAGGGGTGTCAATCAGCCCCGACCGTATTTTGATAGGGCTGATTGCTGTCGCCCACCTCATAGGTGGCGGATGAGTTAAGGACCCGCTGCTTCTTAATTTCCGCTTCAGGCGGAGTGGGGTCAGAAAGCAGTATCCGCTGCTTCATAAATCGACCACGTGCAGTGCAGTCTTTTCTGTGTTTTGTATGTTTTTACGGAAATTGCAAAGGCTTATTTTACCCCTGTTGGTTCTCAGTTTGTTTGAAGTCATGCAATGTGTAAGCTGCAGGTTATGGGACACAGTTTGGTGAGAATGCAACTAATTCTTCATTTTAGCTTTTAAATATCATTGTATGTTTGCAGGAGAGTGCCAGAATTTCTGTGTGCTGTGTGTGTATGTATATTTGAGTGTATGTATATATATATAATTTAAATTATGGTGGAGATAAAAGCACAAGATTAAAATCCTCCATTTCATAAAAGAAAATTAACAGAAATTATTGCATAGGCAATTAGCACATCTAGGCAGGTATCCTAGCTTGCTTTTACCAAGTAAAACTCCATATACATTGTTACCAATGCACCAGAGGATTCTGGGTAAGATATGCAAATTAGATATGCAATATATCAGGCTTTTCGCTTCTGATACTGTGTATAAACACAGCAGTCCCCTAAAAGGGAGAAGGCTCGACGGAAACATGGGGCATCAAGCTCCATACAGAGCTTGAGAAATATGCCCATGGGCTGAGAGAGAAGGGAGAGGGTAAAAAAGAGAAATTTAGATAGGAGGGAGTGGAGAAAGAGAGTTAAGAGAGAGAGAAGGAGAGATGATAATTATTAGAACAAAATCTGCAGGTCTGCTCAATAAGGTTTTTTAAATGGCTAAACATATGCAAATCAGGGGTTGGAGTAGTGGTGTGGTGGGCAGATAGTGGATGGGATCAGAAGTGGCGAGTGACATTTTGGCCTGGGCTACTGACTAGCAGGTTAGGATTGGAAATGTTGAGCCCTGACATATATTATATGTCTTGTACAGTAAATGAGATTTGCAGGAAACACAAGATAATGTAAACCTTATAACTTTGCATTTTCATGTTTTATAGTGTAATAACTGTAAAATCCTTGCTTATTGAAGATGATATAAGTTGTGGCCACTTATTCTATAGGAAAATAATTTCCTGCACTGTTCTTGTTTGAAGATGAAAACCTAGGAAAATCAGGAAATACTTTCTGCTTAATCATTGAAGCAAAAATTATAGTAATAACAATTAAAAACAACATTGAACAAAACATGGCCAGATTACCCATCAGCCCCATAATAAAATGTTATTAATTTTGTTTAAAAAATCTCATAATGGTTTCAGAAAATGAGAGGTCAATTCTAAACATGTTAATTATTATTAACATGAAAGTCTACCAAACAAATCAATGCAAGCAACTCAAATTAAACTTGTTGATCTGGCAAATAGCCAATTTATTTGTCTTTTTTGTTTGGATTACACGTTTGTCCCAATAACCAGGCCCACAACCTCTTCACGATGTTAGGACTTCCAAGCCATCCAGAAAACACCAGGCTTTAAAGGCATTAGGAGGACATTGAATGTCCTAACGTGTGTGGCTCCTTGCTCCCCTCCTTGTTAAAAAATATGGTGGATCCCCAGGAGCCAATCAGTGCCTTGGAGTCATGTGATTGCAGTGACAAGCATGTGACATCCTGTCTGCACTGTTGTTTACGTTCTTAACTTTGACAATTGCCTTTATCCTGAAGGGATTAACTAACAAAAACACATTTCCTGGAAGATTTCTGTTAAAAACATGTTCACGGCTTTGGTCTTTTCACAGCAGAAGCCATTTGAGATTGTGATTATTAAAAAAAAAACAAAAAAAAAAAAACATGCTAACAATATATATGGGGTCAAATATCCCCAATGTTGAATCCCCAAAGGAGATGACTAAATTGTTAAATTGTTTTCTAATTTTCTTCCCCCCCCCCCGTAATCTAAATTACACGTTACAGCTAATATCCCTTTAAATATGTATCATGTCCAACAGAAGATTTTGAGTTTGAATATTTTTATTAATATGAACAATATAATAGTATATAGAAAATATAGAATAACAATGTTACCTAAGTATTTCATTTCTAATATATTGAAAAAACCATCTAAGGAGTTAACCTGGAAACCTGTTGTGTTATGAGCTGCATGCTGAAATAAGAACCCCAGAAGGATAATTGCACAATTTGATCAATGAATCAATGAATGTGATAATACTTTTCTACAATATGCTATAGAGTGAACTGCATATGTATCACGTGAATAGCCCTGTTATGTACCACTAGGGAGCTGCCTATTTTGCATTGTAATAAATAAGGGGTGACCTTTTGTGCACAGGGAATGTTTCAGTTCACAAAGCTCCATTGAGATTAGAATTGCTTGAACTTGTTTCACCACATTTTGGGAATATTTTGCCTTTGGGTATTCTCCAAACCACTGATTTCCAATCCAATACATGATTGTGCTGTCTAGTTATATATAAAAAAAAAGTATTGAAAACGTGTTTTTTAAAGGCTTTTGAAGGAACATTTTAAAGGATTTTTACAGACAAAGGCAAAACATGGATCATTATTTATATTTATTTGTAAAGTCAAATTGGTAGTGCTGATTCACTTAGCATTGATGATGATGCTAAATGAATGCATTTAATTTGGGTGATTGTCAAATTCATCTATTTTTTATTCTTATTACCAACAGTTAAAATTTGTGTTGGTTTGGGGAGGTAATGTTTTCAAACTTTACTAAAACAACACAAACTGACGATACCAAATGATGTTAAGAAATCTTTATTTGTCTAAACAAGTGCAAGACTGTGATCATCCCCCAAGTCTGTTAAAATAAAAATCCCAAAAATCATGCAAATAGATTCTCAAAAATCATTTCCTGATACACTGAAATACTACTTTCAAACCACTGGGTAACTGAAATTTCTAATGTTTTGAATGGATTTCAGATACTTCATATTTGAAAACCCTGTAATAAACCATAGGGGATATATAAACAGCTCTTCTACTGGTTTGGTGTAGCCCCCTTAAAGGGAAATAATACCCATATTCTAAATCACCTGAAAGTTATGCAACATATCTGTAAAAAGCTGACAAGAAAATATCACCTGAGCATCTCTATGTAAAAATAGATATTTTACCTGAAAATTTCTTCAGCGTACAATAGTAAGTTGTTCTGTGAACAGTTAACCTTTAGCTACTGATGGATGCATGATGAAAAAAAGCAGATAATTAGCATCATAAGTGCTGATGTCAACCTTTGCTTTACTCACTGCAAGATTTCATAGTTACCTTCCTTCAACTAAGGAGGGAAATAACTTTACATTGTAATGTTAAATGTCAGACTCATGCTCCATTGCAAGTCTTGGGACTAGCATCCTTATTGGCTGCTTGAAATCCCTTTACAATGGGATGTGGCTACTGGGGAAAATTGAGGTAAACTATGTTCCTTTTTTTACATAGAGATATTCAGATAATATTTTCTAGTCATATTTTTACATATCTGCATCACTTTCAAGTGTTTCAACATTTGGGTATCATGTCCCTTTAAATCTCATCTAAAATTCACATATAAGGGCCCATTTATAAAAGTCTGGATGGAAATTTACCACTGCAGATTCATAAACGGAGCCCATAGGGTTGCCTGGTATCAAGCATTGAACTGGATAGACAAATATCCAGTTTTAAAACTCATGAGCAGTCCAAGAATAAACCACTTGAAAACCTTTTGATTGAATCCTGATGTAAATGAGAGATCTAAGCAATTACAGTGTGCTATGTAAGGCAAATTACTGCATACTTAAGTAAAGAACTAGAAAATTCATAGTTTTTAAATAATATTTTACAGAAAAATGATCCAGGATAGAGACATTAATTCATTTTCACAGCCTCTGTACTGACACTTAACCACATTCTGTTACTCTTTTCCAATCCTCATTTGCCCACTCACCACACACTTTTTCTTATTGTTTTCCTAAGTCATCACTCACTCTCAGTTTACACTGCCTTATATCAGACTTATTTCTCTTCTCCCTCACCTTCTGTGTCCATTCCCTCTCCTTTAGATTGTAAGCTTGAGAGCCTCTCTACCTGTAGGCCGCTTTGTATTTAAAGTGAACTACTACTGATTGTGCTCAAGGGCAGGGCATTCCTCTCCTTTTGTATCACTCAATTATTGCACCTGCAACTGTAATGTACCCTTATACTGTACTCAGTGGCGGTTCTAGACAAATTTTACTGGGGGGGCCAAGGTGGGGCCAGTGTTTAATCAGGGGGGCACATTAAAAAACGGAAACAAATGAGATATATATAAAAATATATATATGTGTGTGTGTGTGTGTGTGTGTGTGTGTAAATGTATATATATTTATAATTTGTGTGTGTGTATATATATATATATATATATATATATACACACACATACATACACACACATATATACACACATCCATTCACACACACACGCACATATACATAAACACACACACACCATACATGCACATATATAATATATATACACACACACATCCATACACATATATACACAAATACATACATACACACACATATATACACACGTACATACACACACACATATATATACTGTGTATACTGTATATATATATATATATATATATATATACACACACACACAAATACATACACACACACACACACACATATACACACATACAGTACAAACACAAACACATATACACACACACACACATACATGCACACACATATACACACATACATACATACACACATAGATACATACATACATACATACACACATATATATATATATATATATATACACACACACAACCATACACATATACACTACACACATATATATATATACACACACAAATCCATACACATAAACACATATATATATATATACACACACACATACATACATACACTGAGTAGAAAAAAAGAAAATAAAAAAAAGAAGACTATGCACTTAACTAGTGCTACATAGTTCAGATAGCACATTCAATGAAAATGGTGTCAAATAATTATTTACATACATTAGAAAAGGTGAGAGGTGAGAGGGCAGACTTACATCTCTTCTGTTCTGGCAGTGTACAGGCTAGAGAGAACGTCTGCAAAACCCCATGCTTTGACTAGACAGCGTTTCAGGGACAGGGAAGCAGATAAATAGCCTTGATCTTGTCCGGTATTTTTCAGTCAGCTCAGTAGCCAGCTCAGGGGGGGCCACAGGGGGGGCCAGGGACATTTTTACAGGGGCACTGGCCCCTGTGGGCCCCTGTGTAGAACCGCCCCTGACTGTACTTGTTTGTTTGTGTATGTAATGCGTCCCTGTAATGTTTTATTATTACTTGTATAGTGCTGCGCAATCTGCTAGCGCTTTATAAATACCTGATAATAATAGTAATAATAATAATAATAATTTCCATTATAATCTATGTAAACTTTCTAACTCATGTGTACATAAAAACACAGGAAGAATACAATACAGTCATATGGATGGGGATTAGTGCTAAGCAGTCTACAGTTAATTATACCTAATAGCTCCCATCATTAGTTAGTGTTATGCAGCTATCTATTTGCATTATAGCCATTAAAGGGACAGTAAACACTTTGTTGTAACTACAACATTTTTCTGCAGCCTTCCAATAGATTAACATATCTGTAGAGTATGAGTGCTATTAACACTGTGTTTGCTGCAGTTGTTTTTCAACGATCAAACTCCACCCACCACATTCATTATTTGGAGAAACCAATTAGGATTTGAGTCTGGAGTAGACAGGGCTTCCTACTTACTGTCATTGTTTTAAAGGGACACTCAAGTCAAAATTAAACTTTCATTATTCAGATAGAGCATGCAATTTTAAACAACATTCTAATGTACTTCCATTAAAGGGACATTAAACACTAAATACATTCTAGATAGAATGATGCATTCAAAGAAAAGATTAGTCAATGACTAACATGTAGATGTATCTTTAAAGTTTCATTAGTTGTTTAAAAAGTGACAAAATAAGTGTAAAGTTTTAGTGTCTATAAAACTCTGGGAGCTGCCATGTTGTAACTTGTGTTACCTTCTCTGCTGTGACCAATTAGAGACAGTTATAAATAGGTCACTAGAGTGTGCAGCCAATGGTTGTGCTGGATTTAACAGTGTTCTGCACTTCCATTTCTAACAGGAACTGAAAAGCTCACAATTTCAGAATGGAATTACAGGCAAAGACGACAAAATAAATAATGAAAGTATATTGCAGAGTTGTTTTATTATATACAATTTATCATTTTATATTACCATCCCAAAGTGTTTAATGTCCCTTTAACAAAATGTGCACAGTCTTTTTATATTTACACTTTTTGAGTCACCAGCTCCTACTGTATATGTGCAAGAATTTACAGTATATACATATATGCATTTGTGATTGGTTGATTGCTATCACATAAGCTTTTCCTACCCTACCAGTTTATTGAATTTGACATATAATTTTGATAGATCCCATTTTTAACCTGTTTTCTAATTTTGTTACGATTGCACCTATGTATTTTATTGTATTCTATTATTTTATTGTTTTTAATGTTTGTAATGCTTTTAGTGTGTTCTAGCATTTGGTTAACAGATAATATAACAGATGTTTTTTAAATACACAAATCAATTTGTTATTATAAGTACATTAGGATCACATAGACCTAATAAAACGAAAATCCAAAATATTATAAGAACTTCATCGATCAGATGTTTTTCAATACACAAATGGATTAATTTGTCATTATAAGCACATTAGGATTACATAGACCTATTAAAATGAAAATCCAAAACAATCACATATAGCTGTTAAAACAGAAACCGGAAATTAGCAATGTTTATATTCTAAGTCTCTTTGCCCATACAGTCCAGCTAAGATCAAAACTGGAAACACGTAATGCATACACATCCGGTATAGCGAAACCGGAAGTATGCAATACATACACATCCGGGATAGCGAAACCGGAAGGTAAGCAAACCCAACTTCCAGTAACCTGAATAAAGAGTAACTCAGAAATATGCCATTTCTGGCCTTCCGATATTCCAATATTAATGAATTTAAAAATTTGGGGATCTTAAACAAGAGATCTAGGAACGAATAGGCCACTACATGAGGATAACACATATACGTAAGAGTTATTTAAAAACCAGATATTTTGAGTAAACAAATATACAAATGAAAGGGACACATTAAGTTTGACACAACGCAATTTCCGGAATGCAACTTCCGGTTTAAAAAAACGGCTAATTTTTGGCGCCAAAATAGGAGTAAGGTGATTGGTCATCTATAGATATTTAAGGAGCATTAAAACCAGACCATACTATAGTCTTGAAAAAGGCCCAATACAGGGCGACAACTTATGGTGAGCTTCTTTTTAATCTTTCACATTTGTTCAAAACATTACTGTGCTATGTTGTTGTTGCTCTTTATTTACAGGAATTGAGGAATAACAATTTAAGAGATACATTGGATAACTCCAGATCTCCATCAAACAGTTTGCTTCATCTTACCACTAAGGGATTCACAAAGACACTATCAACACATCAATAAACTTAGAACACTAACGCCCAGGATTTGATTAACGACTTGATCTATCATAGGATTATTTTTACATTATTTTTTAATATTTTTTCTCCGTTTTTCAATCTTATCATTCATTTTTAATTTTTAATTTTTAATTTTTTCTATTTTTAACACACTAATTTCACACACCAATAATACAGAGTTTTTTTTATCACATATAGTTTTTTATCACACATGATTTTATAGACTGTACACATCACATACAGTCCACTTTTGTTTTTTCTCATATTTTTTCATATTTTTTCACTATTTTTCCATTTGTGGCCACTTTTTTCTTTTTAATAATTTTCTGGATCACCCTCAAGGTGGCATATAGATTTTTTACATTCCTGATTAACTATTTTCCACTCAAACTGGAACTATTCTATTGATTCTCTATCATTACCATATTGTTGCTATTAGCAACACAGATTTGATCAATTATACTGTATTTTTGGACTGTATTTTTGCACTATATTTTGTATTATATTCTGTACTGTATATCTATTTTAATTTCACAATATTATATGTAATATTATATAACATTGTTTTATGTTTATTGTTTTATGTACAGCATGGATCCATGTCATTATTTGTAAACATTAAATGTTATAATATATTTTAATACGTTTATTGGTTGAATTAGGTTAGTAAATTCCTTTGCCTAAACACACATTAGGCGCTCCTTTAGAACATTTTCTATTTTGCTATCACATGATAAAGGAGGTGTGGTAATAGACATAACTTTGAAAATTTGGAGCCTTTGTGGGGCAGGTTCGCACAAATGTGAGCCTGCTCCCTGCAATGTAAGAAGCAGCAGTCATTAGGCCTCTGAGGTGGCAAAGAGAAATTACAAGAGCTCGCCTTCTCAGGGTGATTGACAGTTCCTTCTCTCATGTGATTGGTCAGGTGAGAGAAGGGGTGGACTTTACACACTCACTTGAGCATTTGATTATACATATGGCTGTGGATCCTTTTCGTCCGCTGCCCGTATGCAGCGTAGGCTGAGAATCTTGTCCGCTCGCCTTTTAGTACATGGAGCCCTAAGTGCTATTTCATTGGTTTTTTTATCATGCATTTGTTGATTATGCAAATCTACTGTATTTACTGGTCCTTTAACAAAGTCTCCATTGTTTAGCTTCAGCAAAAATAGATAACAAACTACACATTATGTAGCGATAAACTACAGAAACATGGGACAAAATAAAAAAATGAAAGTATATTGCAAAGTTGTTTTGCTCTGCATAATTCAGTATTTTATATTATAGTTTTAAAATGTTTACTGTTCCTTTTGCTTTTGGTGCAAGAAATACATCTGAACAGTCAAGTTTAAATATATAATATATATGTAAGACACTAAGCTATATAACAACTTTGGTTTATTTTCATCTTTTTTCCATCAAAAAGGGACATGATTCAGATACATCGTACAATTTTAAACAACTTTCCAATTTATTTCTATTATCTAATTTGCTTCATTTACTTGATATCCTTTCTTAAAAAGCATATCTATATAGGCCCAAGAGCTTGTAGCTAGTTGCTGATTGGTAGCTGAACTTGTTTGCCCATTTTCATTGGCTTACAAATGTGTTCGTCTAGCTCCTAGGAGTGCATTGCTGCTTCCTCAATAAAAGATAGCAAGGGAATAAAGCAAAATTGATAACAGACGTAAAATGGAAAGTTGTTTAAAAATGTATAATCTATCTGAATCATGAAAGAAAATGTTTGGGTTTCATATCCCTTTAATGCTTCCATTTTAGTCTATTCTGGGCAATCCTGATTTCTTTTTCCTTGGTACTAAAATGTGTTTACTCATGTACCTTATTATAGTCCCCTATTACCCTTATTGCTGTTCCTTCAGTTTGTAATTAGATGACTGTTAAAGCAATTAAGATGATCACTGAACTACACAGTTCCATTTCCTGCTCTTGAGAGAAGATATTTATCTTGCACACGTAAGTCAATAGAGTGAATGGAGGTAAAATCACAAAGGGTTACCATGGTTCTTCATATCACAGAGCTTCAGTAGCACTGGCATGCATGTTCTTTACCACATTCCTGTCTGTCTCTGCATATTTAGTTTATAGTACACCCCCTTCATTGGTCCACAGAGTGTTTTTAAGTAATATTGTCCATCATTTATTTTGTAAAACGAAATATTCATAAGGTTTTCCTCAAGATCCTGTACTTCTAAGTGTAAAAGTGATACTATTTTTACTCATCTTGTCTAAAACGTGCACAAGGAGAATATTCAAGTTTTGGGGAACTCTCCAATAAGCTCAACTTAAAGGGATATGAAACCAAATGTTTTTCTTTCCAATTTACTTCTATTATTTAATTTGCATTGTTCTCTTGGTATCCTTTGTTAAAAAAAGGTTACCTAGGTAGGCTCAGCAGCTGATGATTGGTGGCTGCACATATATGTTTCGTGCTATTGGCTCACCCATTGTGTTAACTAGCTCCCGTTAATGCATTGCTGCTTTTTTAACTACAGATACCAAGAAAATGAATCAAATTAGATTATACTAGGTGATAAGCCTTCCCAGAGGGCAGTCTATGTTTAAAAAATACAAACCCCCAAGCTAAAGTTACAAAAAATAAAAAAAATAAAAATTACAGAAAAAAATAATCTAAGCTATCCAAAACAATAAAATTTAAACCTAAAATAATACCTCTATAAAAGTAAAAAATCCCCCCAAAATAAAAACACCCCCTTATCTAATATTAAACTACCAAAAGGACCTTTTGTAGGGCATTGCCCTAAGTTAAACAGCTCTTTTCCCTCCAAGCAGTAAAAACCCACACCCACCAAACCCCCCCCCCCAAAAAAAAAAACTAACACTAAAAAAACTAAAGGGGCATTTGTATGGACATTGCCCTTAAAATGGAATTCAGCTCTTTTACTGCCCTTAAAAGGGCAATCAGCTCTTTTTCAAGACCAAAAAAACCCTAATCTAAAAAAAAAAAACACCCAAAAAATTAAAATAAAAAAGCCTACACCTAAGCCCCAAATAGGTACTCACTGTTCCTGAAGTCCGGCACAGAAGGTCTTCTTCCAGGCGGATTAATCATTTTCTGTCTTCATCCGGAGTGAAGGTGGAGTGGAGCGGAGGTGCGGAGCTGTGTTTCCGATTCTATGTTGTTTACGAATTAGGGGTTAATTACTTTATTGTTTTGCATTGTGGGAGTTGACGGTTTAGGTGTTTGTTAATATTTCGTGCGGGAGGTTAGGTTTTTTTGTTATACTTCTGCAGGTGGTTACGTGTTTTTCTTTTTATTTATTGCGGGCGGTTATGTGTTTTTTAGTTATTTTGTGTGGGCGGTTGTATTTTTCTTTTTTTTTTTTTAAGGCTTCGGGTTTGCCTATGCTGCATCCAGGTGGATTCTTTTGGTTGTCTCGTGCAGCCAACATTCTTTTGGCTGCCTCGTGCAGACAACATTCCTTTGAGGATGCGTTTGCAACTGGCGAAGGAAGCGTTACAAACGCGATTATAGTATAGATAAATAAATTGGGAAGTTGTTTAAAATTGTATGCTCTATCTGAACCATGAAAGAAAAATATTGTGTTTCATGTCCCTTTAAGTCCTATACTTACAACAATATATTAAAGGGATATTAAATAAAAATTGTAACATGCAAAACAATGTAATGTCATAGCTGAATTTTGCAATGAATAATGCAGCTTTATTTTGCTAAATTAGTATGTTATTTTATGTTGTTTTTTTCTTTTTACTGATTTCCCTGTCCCCCAAATCAAAATAACCCTTGCTAACCAATCACAAACCAATATGCAGATAATTAAAGAGGCAGAACTCATTCTTCAAATGTGACACATTATACCCTAAAGTCCTGAACTCAGGATTAGACCTGTTCCCTTTCCTTTCTGAATGAAATGTATTGATGTATTATATAATGAAGAGCTAGAGAGAATATTTAAGTGAAATATATAACGTGGTTTACAGATGTGAATCCAGATACAAGAATCAAAATATTATGGAAATAATACAAATACCACCTTAACTGACTTGAATAAACCTTATATCTCCACAATACCACTTTAAATTAAAACCAATGGATTAACCAACTAGAAAAAAAGCCAACCCTTATAAGGAATTACAACACTTATCTTGAAAAAGCACATAAACAGAGTGAAACACGTTGGAAAAGTGTAGCAGGATGTAGCTACTTTATAGAAAGTGTATAATGGCTGTAACCCGGGACTATACCCTTTTGATGCTCCCTACGTGCAATATTAGCACTAAGAGCAGGTAACAATTTACGTAAATAAGAAGCAATCCATAACGAATATAATCTTCATTCGAAAAAAATAAAAAGATTCCAACTTCAAAAGGTATGAACTTATGAGAGAAGGAGTAACGGCATAACAGACTAACCACTGTAGTGGGATTTTTATCAGTGATGATGCCAGCAGAACACGTAACCAAATGGCACACTTGAGGAGAGACTCTGAGCGGACGTGGTCAAAGAAGCTTCATCTCTGGCCGATAATTAAAGCACTGTGAGGGATTGGAGGTATTTGTGTCTTAGCCGAACATTCACTCACAAATATTAGGAGTGTTTTCTGTGTAAGCGCTTTTGGACTTTATTCAGGAGACAATTTTGTTTCAGGTGGTGTGGCAGTATAGCGCTATAGGGGGTATTCACTCTGAGAACCAGATAACTTTCGGTTTAACCATTCTGATTTCATCTGCATTTTAATTTATGTTTTTTTATGTGTTGAATTTTACCAATCAGTCAATAGAATGCAAGCTCAATCCTATTGGCTGATTGGATTAGCCAATAGGATAAACACTCAATCCTATTGGCTCATTGCAACAGCCAATATGATTTTTTCCACCTTAATTCCTATTGGCTGATAGAATCGGAATGTAAGAGACGCCATCTTGGATGATGTCATTTAAAAAAAACTTCATTCTTCCAGAGACGTCGTAAGAAGAGGATGCTCCGCGCCGGATGTCTTGAAGATGGAGCTGCTCTGCGCCGGATGGATGAAGATAGAAGATGCCGTCTGGATGAAGACTTCTGCCAGGTTGGATGAAGACTTTGGCCCGCTAGGATGAAGACTTCTGCTGGCTTCGCTGAGGACTTCTGCCGCTTGGATGAGGATGGATGACCGGTCTTTGAAAACTGTAAGTGGATCTTTGGGGGTTAGTGTTAGTTTTTTTAAGGGTTTATTGGGTGAGTTTTAATTTTAGGTTAGGGACTTTGGGCTGAAAAAGAGCTAAATGCCCTTTTAAGGGCAATGCCCATCTAAATGCCCTTTTAGGGCAATGGGGAGCGTAGGTTTTTTAGATAGGTTTTTATTTGGGGGGGGTTTGGTTGTGTGGGTGGTGGGTTTTACTGTTGGGGGGGTGCTTGTATTTTATTTTACAGGTAAAAGAGCTAATTTCTTTGGGGCAATACCCCGCAAAAGGCCCTTTTAAGGGCCATTGGTAGTTTATTGTAGGCTAGGTTTTTTTTTATTTTGGGGGGGGGGGTTATTTTGATAGGGCTATTAGATTAGGTGCAATTAGTTTAAATATTTGATAATTTATTTTTTATTTTGTGTAACTTAGTGTTTTTTTATTTTGTGCAACTTAGTGTTTTTTATTTTGTGTAACATAGTTGTTATTTTTTTGTAACTTAGTAATTCTTTATTGTAGATTTAAATAACTTGAGTAGGGTTCGGTTTTTAAATATGTAATATGGTTAATTTAATTTGTAGTTTAATTTAATTTTAGTATAATAGTTAGGGTAGGTTAATAAATAGCTTAATATAGTTTATTTTAATTCTAAAGGTGTTTACATTTATTATAAGATAGGGATGAGTTAATATTAAATGTAAAGTTAGCAGGTTGTTAGGTTTAGAGGCTAATAGCTTTTTTTTAGTTTATGGCGATGTGGGGGGCTGGCGGTTTAGGGGTTAATAGGTTTAGTAAGTGGTAGTGATGTGGGAGGCCAGGGGTTTAGGGGTTAATACATTTATTTAGTTGCGGTGGGCTCCGGGAGCGGAGGCATAGGGGTTAATACATTTAGTTAGTTGCAGTGTGCTCCGGGAGCGGCGGGATAGGGGTTAATATATTTATTTAGTTGCGGCGGTGTTGGGGAGCGGCGGAATAGGGGTTAATAACTTTAATAAAGTTGCTATGGGGTCCGGGAGCGGCGGGATAGGGGTTAATAACTTTATTATATATGTGGTAGCGATGTCGGGGCAGCAGATTAGGGGTGTTTAGACTCGGGGCTTATGTTGGGGTGTTAGGTGTAAACATTACTGGTTTTCTAGCATAGAAATCAATGGGATATCTGGCAGCATCGAACATAAGCTTTTGCTGCTTTCAGACTCCCATTGATTCCTATGGCATCTGCAGCCTCCAGGGTGGTGGACTAAAAACCAGGTGCGCTGGGCTGGAATAGCCGCGAACGTACCTGTTAGAAGTTTGATAACCTGTAAAAGGTGTCAGACAGTGCCGAATTTGTATTCGGAACATCTGTAATGACGTAAGCATTGATCTGTTTCGGATTGAGACCGGCGGATCGTATGTTACATCACAAATTTCAACTTTTGCCAGTCTGTAGGCTTTGATAAATGGGTCGAATCAGGCTCGCCACAATTACGCTGCGGAATTCCAGCATATTTGCAGTTGATGGCTTGATAAATAGGCCTCATAGCATGAACTCTGTTTGCACATTTGCAGTTAAGGAAAGAGACGGGAGTAGCCTGTTGGCTTCTATTCCCTTAAAGTGGGTTAGCACAAATTCAGCTTAATTAATTAGTAAACAAAATATTTAGCAGGTATTTAAATAAACATATATTCCTTTTAATCTTTATCTAACAGCTAAATATAGATATATATTTACATAAACACAATAATATTCACACCTATACTACCTTGTATGCTCACGTCACTGCTATTGCAAAGAATAAATTTCCTATCACAATTGTTGATGCAAAATTGATAATCCACCTTAAAAAAGCAAATGAGTACAGATAATGGGCTAGATTATGAGTGACACATACATAGTGCTCCCACTCACGCTTTTACTTTGCGCGCATTGCGTTGAACTCGTATTATAAATGGAAAGTAAAAAGTTTGCCCAAAAGCGTAAATCAGACACAATGGCCTAGATTTGGAGTTTTGCGTTAGAAGGGGTGCGTTAGCTATGCGTGCTTTTTTTTGGACGCACCTTTTAAATACCGCTGGTATTTAGAGTTCACAGAATGGCTGCGTTTTCAGTGCGTTTGGTTCCAAAAAGGGAGCGTAGAGCATAATTTACCGCCACTGCAACTCTCAATACCAGCGGTGCTTACGGACGCGGCCAGCTTAAAAAATGTGCTTGTGCACGATTCCCCCATAGGAAACAATGGGACAGTTTGAGCTGAAAAAAAAACCTAACACCTGCAAAAAAGCAGCGTTCAGCTCCTAACGCAGCCCCATTGTTTCCTATGGGGAAACACTTCCTAAGTCTGCACCTAACACCCTAACATGTACCCCGAGTCTAAACACCCCTAGCCTTACACTTATTAACCCCTAATCTGCCGCCCCTGCTATCGCTGACCCCTGCATATTATTTTTAACCCCTAATCTGCCGCTCCGTACACCGCCGCAACCTACATTATAGTTATGTACCCCTAATTTGCTGCCCCTAACACCGCCGACCCCTATATTATATTTATTAACCCCTAATCTGCCCCCCCACAACGTCGCCGCCAGCTACCTACAATAATTAACCCCTAATCTGCCGACCGGACCTCACCGCTACTATAATAAAGTTATTAACCCCTAATCCGCCTCACTCCCGCCTCAATAACCCTATAAGAAATAGTATTAACCCCTAATCTGCCCTCCCTAACATCGCCGACACCTAACTTCAATTATTAACCCCTAATCTGCCGACCGCACCTCGCCGCTACTCTAATAAATGTATTAACCCCCTAAAGCTAAGTCTAACCCTAACCCTAACACCCCCCTAAGTTAAATATAATTTTATTCTAACAAAATAAATTAACTCTTATTAAATAAATTATTCCTATTTAAAGCTAAATACTTACCTGTAAAATAAATCCTAATATAGCTACAATATAATTATAATTTATATTGTAGCTATTTTAGGATTAATATTTATTTTACAGGCAACTTTGTATTTATTTTAACCAGGTACAATAGCTATTAAATAGTTAATAACTATTTAATAGCCACCTAGTTAAAATAATTACAAAATTACCTGTAAAATAAATCCCAACCTAAGTTACAATTAAACCTAACACTACACTAGCAATAAATAAATTAAATAAAATACCTACAATTAAATACAATTAAACCTAACACTACACTATCAATAAATTAATTAAATACAATACCTACAAATAAATAGAATTAAATAAACTAACTAAAGTACAAACAATAAAAAAGAACTAAGTTACAAAAAATAATTTTTTTTTTACGAACATTAGAAAAGTATTACAACAATTTTAAACTAATTACACCTACTCTAAGCCCCCTGATAAAATAACAAAGCCCCCCAAAATAAAAAAATGCCCTACCCTATTCTAAAATTAAAATAGAAAAGCTCTTTTACCTTACCAGCCCTTAAAAGGGCCATTTGCGGGGCATGCCCCAAAGAATTCAGCTCTTTTGTCTGGAAAAAAACATACAATACTCCCCCCCAACATTACAACCCACCACCCACATACCCCTAATCTAACCTAAACCCCCCTTAAATAAACCTAACACTAAGCCCCTGAAGATCTTCCTACCTTATCTTGGATCAGCCAATCAGATTGAGCTCACATTCTATTGGCTGATCGGAACAGCCAATAGAATGCGAGCTCAATCTGATTGGCTGATTGGATCAGCCAATCGGATTGAACTTGAATCTGATTGGCTGATTCCATCAGCCAATCAGAATTTTCCTACCTTAATTCCGATTGGCTGATAGAATCCTATCAGCCAATCGGAATTCGAGGGACGCCATCTTGGATGACGTCCCTTAAAGGTACCTTCATTCGTCGTCTAGTTGTCGGAAGAAGAGGATGGATCCGCGCTGGAGGTCTTGAAGATCAGCCGCTCGTCATCGGATGGAAGAACATAGAAGATGCCGCCTGGATGAAGATGTTTGCCGGTCCGGATCTACTCTTCTGCCCGAAGATGGAATTCTTCAGCCGCCGCTTGGATCAAGACTTCAGCCGGAGGATGGACGTCACTCTTCAGCCCCCGCTTGGGCTTTGATTAAGACTTCGGACAGATCGGGACCCGGTGTGGTGAAGACAAGGTAGGGAGATCTTCAGGGGCTTAGTGTTAGATTTATTTAAGGGTGGTTTGGGTTAGATTAGGGGTATGTGGGTGGTGGGTTGTAATGTTGGGGGGGGTATTGTATGTTTTTTTTTTTTACAGGCAAAAGAGCTGAATTCTTTGGGGCATGCCCCGCAAAGGGCCCTTTTCAGGGCTGGTAAGGTAAAAGAGCTTTTCTATTTTAATTTTAGAATAGGGTAGGGCATTTTTTTATTTTGGGGGGCTTTGTTATTTTATTAGGAGGCTTAGAGTAGGTGTAATTAGTTTAAAGTTGTAATATTTTTCTAATGTTTGTAAAAAAAATTTTATTTTTTGTACTTTAGTTAGTTTATTTAATTGTATTTATTTGTAGGTATTGTATTTAATTTATTTATTGATAGTGTAGTGTTAGGTTTAATTGTAGATAATTGTAGGTATTTTATTTAATTAATTTATTGATAGTGTAGTGTTAGGTTTAATTGTAACTTAGGTTAGGATTTATTTTACAGGTAATTTTGTAATTATTTTAACTAGGTAGCTATTAAATAGTTCTTAACTATTTAATAGCTATTGTACCTGGTTAAAATAATTACAAAGTTGCCTGTAAAATAAATATTAATCCTAAAATAGCTACAATATAATTATAATTTATATTGTAGCTATATTAGGGTTTATTTTACAGGTAAGTATTTAGCTTTAAATAGGAATAATTTATTTAATAAGAGTTAATTTATTTTGTTAGATTTAAATTATATTTAACTTAGGGGGGTATTAGGGTTAGAATTAGCTTTAGGGGTTAAAAAATGTATTAGAGTAGCGGTGAGGTCTGGTCGGCAAATTAGGGGTTAATGCTTGAAGTTAGGTGTCGGCGATGTTAGGGAGGGAAGATTAGGGGTTAATACTATTTATTATAGGGTTATTGAGGTGGGAGTGAGGCGGATTAGGGGTTAATACATTTATTATAGTAGCGGTGAGGTCCGGTCGGCAGATTAGGGGTTAATAAGTGTAGGCAGGTGGAGGCGACGTTGGGGGCGGCAGATTAGGGGTTAATAAATATAATATAGGGGTCGGCGGTGTTAGGGGCAGCAGATTAGGGGTACATAGGGATAACGTAGGTGGCGGCGGTGTGCGGTCGGCAGATTAGGGGTTAAAATTTTTTAATAGAGTGGCGGCGATATGGGGGGACCTCAGTTTAGGGGTACATAGGTAGCTTAGGGGTGTCAGTGTACTTTAGAGCACAGTAGTTAAGAGCTTTATGAACCGGCGTTAGCCCAGAAAGCTCTTAACTCGTGGCTTTTTGCTGCGGCTGGAGTTTTGTTGTTAGATTTCTAACGCTCACTTCAGCCACGACTCTAAATACCGGCGTTAGAAAGATCCCATTGAAAAGATAGGATACGCAATTGACGTAAGGGGATCTGCGGTATGGAAAAGTCGCGGCTGGAAAGTGAGCGTTAGACCCTTTCCTGACTGACTCCAAATACTAGCGGGCGGTAAAAACCAGCGTTAGGAGCCTCTAACGCTGGTTTTGACGGCTACCGTCAAACTCTAAATCTAGGCGACATATATATATATAAAAAATCATGACCAAGTTAACTTCTTTTCCTATAGAATTCAATGGAGTGCGAAAACTTGAAAAAAAATCCTAACACTATCCCAACTGTGCATATTTATAAGCGCTAAACCCAAGATGAAAACATATATTTTACATTCCAATGTTCTTCACATTATGTTCTATTTATTCTTTTACATAGATATATAAATATATATGTAATAATAAAATGTACATTATTTTCTATGTCAAGAACATAGGAATGCAAAATATGCTTTTTGCGCATGGTGTTTCGCTATTTAGATTTTAACGCGGTCGGGATAGTGCACATGAAAATTTGTTGAAAACCAGTGAATGTTTAAAAAAATTGCAACAGTCTGATATATAGGGAAAATTGTAACTAAACTACTATATATCAATGTAAAATACTATGCAATAACTTTATGCTGATTTGTGTTTGTAAAACAATTTTTTAAGTGTTTTTATAACTTTTTATTATATGAGATTAGAAAATAAAACAATATTGATTTTTTAATAATACATTGTGTATTTGAAATATTTTTTTAGCTGTATACAGCGCTGTTTATATCCTTTTCACAATTGTTTCTCTTTAAAACAGCTGCAGTGATTAAGGGCGCCATGTACTAAGGCGTCAATTTTTTCGCACAGACCGTATCGAAATAACCCGCCGGCATTCGCACCATGTGGATGGCACATGGCACTTCGTTACATGAATGTACTAAAAACCAAGCCGTAAAATTTCGCGTCTATTGTGTGTCGAAGACAATCGGATTATTGATAACTTTGAAGCTTCGTTCGGCGCGAAAGAGCAAAGTTAAGAAGCAGTCTGCGACCTGATTGGTTTAGTTCTTTACCCACGATGCCAATTATAACGCTAGACACAGCTTGGAATGAACCGGTGGCAAAAAAGTGTAAGGCTGCCAACAGTTTTAATAGTCCGGTTATGGCTTGTGAACGCGCTGTCATAGGTTCCAGGTATTCTGCTATTTCATAGTAAAGTTCCATAATAGCTTCTCTGTCCAAACGGAATCTCTGGATAATCTCTCGATCAGAAATGCTTTCCAAACCCATACGTGGAAGGAAAACTCTAGGGACTCGGATTCTTCTACCTCTCCTTCTTTGCAAGTTGTCAACCGGTGCCTGTATAGCCCTTCTTCCTCGTAATTAAATTAATCGGAAAAGAAACATGTGTAAAAGTGTCTCCATCTTCATTCACTGATCCAAAAACCAATAATGCTACAATAGTAGTCTAGTCCTTTCACTTAAGTACTTCTACCTGGCGTCAGGTTGATACGCCCTATAGTTTTCTATTGTATTCGCTACCTAAATGGTCGCGAAGCAAATCACGCGGTTACAGTGAAAGTTGGAGCGGACGGATTAGTTGTAACATTCATAATTTCTGATTACAGCGAATTTACGTGCGATCGAACATGTAGTAAGTGGAAAAAGGCTTCGGATCGATCAGTTGCGTAAAATTACGATCGCTGATGAAAATAGTGTTTTTTCGACCAGATCGCAGATTGGTACATACGAGAAGCAGATCGTGAGCGAATTTTGAAGCGGAAATACAGACGGACGGTCACTTCGAAGCTTTGTACATGGCGCCCTAAGAGTACAATTCTTAGACATATATATATATATATTTACATGCTATATTTATAGCTGATAATTTAAAATTGCCAGACAAATCCATTGCTTATTTAAAATGTGCTATTGTCTTTTTATTATGTATTTATTGATTATTTAGTTCTATTGTATTGAATGGTATTTTCAGATTATTTTCTTTATTCAATAGATTGTTTTTGTACCTGGTTATAACCTGTATTGTTTATACCTATGTTGCTGTAGAACCTGATTTCTCTCTGTTTATACAAGAACTCATTTAAAAAAAAACAAAAAAAAAAAAACTTTATTGGCTACAGCAAAGGAGGTAAGATTAAAGGGACAGTCTACTTGAATAATAGACAATTCCTTTATTACCCATTCCCCAGTTTTGCATAACCAACACTGGTATATTAATACACTTTTTACCTCTGTAACTACCTTGTATTTAAGCTTCTGCAGACTCTCCTCCTATTCAGTGATTTTGACAAACTTTGTCCAATCAGTGCTGACTCATAAATAAAGTTTCAAATCTGCCGATAGGACTTAAATTCTATTGGCTTTAAAGGGCTATTGGTAATTTATTGATAGATTAGGGGGTGTTTTTATTTTGGGGTGACTTTTTTGTTTTTATAGGGCTATTAGATTAGTTTTAATTGTTATTATTTTGGATAATTTCGATTTTCTTATTTTTTTTTATTTTTTGTAATTTTAGTGTTTTTAGTTTTTGTAATGTTAGATTATTTTTAATTTTCATAATTTAGTGTTTTTTATTGTAATGTTAGGTATTTTTTTTTTGTTTTTCGTTAGGATCTTTTAATATTGTAATTTTTGTTTTTTTATTTTTAGCTAATCATTTTTTAATTAGTAATGTTAGGTTAATTTATAGTTTAATCTTAGGTTTTTTTAATTTCACAGGTAAATTTTATTTATTTTAAGGTAGTTATATTGTAATTTTAAATTAAAGTTAGGGGGGTGGTTTAGGTTTAGGGGTTAATAGTTTTAGTGTAGTATTATCAATGTGGGGGGCCAGCGGTTTTGGAGTAAATATTTTTAGTTTAGTATTATCGATGTGGGGGGCTGGCGGTTTAGGGGTTAATAGATTTTTTTTAGTAGTAGCGATGGGGTCGGCGGTTTAGGGGTTAATATGTTTATTTAGTGTCGGCGATGTCAGAGGGAAGCGGTTCAGGGGTTAATAACTTTAATTAGTGTTGGCAATGTCGGGGGCAGCGGATTAGGGGTATTTAGAATAGGGTTTTATGTTAGGGTGGTTTTTACATAACTTTATTTTCCCCATAGACATTAATGGAAATTGCGTTACGGCGATCGCCATTCCGCAATTCTCTCCATTGATGTCTATGGGGGAAAACATGCACAAGCACGTCAAGTGAGGCCTTGGTTTTTGTGTGATATGGAGTTTATCAAACTATATCGCACAACACAAGAAGGTTTTTCAGTAACTTGTACCGCTCATTTTTTTCCGTTTTTTTAACGCACCCGGTTTAGCGCATAACTTGTAATCTTGGTGTTAGAAATTAGCATATAAGCCTACCTAGGTTTAGTTTTTAACAAAGAACACCAAGAGAACAAAGCTAATTTGATTATAAAAGCAAAATGGAAAATTTAATTTTGACTTGACTGTACCTTTAAAGAGATAATGTACTGGGGAGGTTCCGGTGGAGGAGGAGCTGCACAGCTGCAGCTCAGCTCGTTTCTCCAGTCCCCTGGATTTTGGCGGAGCTCTTTTCGCGCCAGCCCCTGCTCTGGGGCTTCCCTTGGATAGTACCAAGAACCACTCCGGAACCCCTGACAGTGGCACAACATCCCACTGTTATACCCTAATCACCAGTTGTTTTGGCCTTTCTGAGAACAGCTCTACAACCTACTGATCTCAAACAAAATTATGACTGCCTCTTATTACACCTAACTTTATTACACTGTTCTGCCATTTTCAATCAAACTGCCTCACATCGTAGGCTGTATCCTTCCCTGGAGACAAGACGTTTGCTGCGGTTCCTGGCCCTCCCCCCTCTGTGTGCTTGCCTCACCTGACAGCCCAGCGTGAAAACCATCAACACAAACCATCTCTCTGCTGTACCTGTTGTCTCTCCGGTCCTGTCGGCTGGGGCCTGTCCTTCTCCCTCCCCCACCGGTGCTGCGCGGGAGGGAGTTGGGCCCGGTCTGGAGAGTGGACCTGGAGTGCAGCTTGCCCCTGCGTTGCTTGGCCGCCCGGCGCGGCGCCGCCCACTCCCCCCCCACCGGTGCTGCGTGGGGGGAGTTGAGCGCGGTCCTCAGCGGGAGAGCCGACATAGGAGGCCCTGATACGGCGTCTGGGCCGAAATTAGCCCGACAACGATCTGCGGGCTATCACAGAGGATAACTGACGGTAGGATTCTCTGGAGGGGGTGAGTTTGCCAGCCACGCTGGAGATAACCTAACTGTGGGAACTGTTTTCGCCTGTAGCAAGGGGATGGAAGAACAGCCTTAGGAAATATTTTATTCTCTCTGAACTCAGCTAAGATTGGGACCAACAAGGGTTTGAGTGTGAAGAGAAGAAAGAGACATTCTTTATACTGCTTAAACTCTTATGCTCGCAAACTTTTGCTCCATATCTGTCCTTTAATTACTGAGGACACTGCACAAGTTCTCCTTCTATGGTTCTGCAGCAAAACCCCTGTGAAGTACCTCAGACTGAGTAACATTTCATTTAAAAACTTGACTCTACAAAAACAAGACTCCGGGTCACTTTAAAATATATTGAAGAGGCTGTTTTTCTTCTGTTTTTCTATCTGTTTGTATTTTTTTGCAGAATTAAGTTTACTTTACTTATTAATGGATATTTTAGATTAGATTCATCAGCTTATTGACGGCTACTTAATTCTAGGCTTGCCAGGCCTATTTCTTCCATCACAGCTAGTTTATTGTTGCTGAGAGATTTCTTAATAATAGCTTTACTGTCCATCAGGGTAATCATTCTATACTGAGGATAGGCTGATCTAAGACACACATAGCATGTATTTAGCGTTGTAAAGTAATCTGTATTTTCTAGAGGTTATATTTCAAGGAAGCATTGTATCTCTACCATGTCTCTTATGTAATTGATTGACATCAAATTCTCGGACCTATCCTTGTTAAAGATTAAAGAAAGATAAATCTCTGGGGGTTTACTCAGTAGAGAAGACTAGTTAAACTAAAAGCTTATAGTATGTACCTTCCTTATAAAAATTCTAAAAGATTCTGAGAGGTAACCTAAGCCCCGTAACTAAGTATATTTTAATATCAATTTATCCCAGGCCTTTCCTGGTTAAATACCTGGCTAAGCACAAAATTATATCCATCTCTTTGCTATAAGTAACGCCTCTGCCCCTACTGGCTTTCAGGGCAATAGAAAGGAAATAAGGATACAAATCCAAGGTTAAAACCCCTTTTTATCTAAACTTAATTGTCAACAGTAAAATACCTAAAACGCCCTAGACATAAAAGAAGTCACATTGTGCAAAGGCTACACTGATATATTGGCTATTTAGTAGGTATGAATAATTATTGGGAAAAATGTGAACCAACTTGGTTATTTACTCTTCAGACACGGTAACTGTGGCACATTCTGTGGCGACTGTGGCATAACCGTGGTGTGTACAACAATGAGGGTGTAACATTGGCTCTGTGACAAGGGCATAGAGAATAGATTAGGAACTGCAGCAAATTGAGCTGCCTAGGTTTATAATAGATCAATTAAGTTACTAATATAATTCTGTAAAATACACGTAAAAGGGAGTAACAGTAATGTAGCCCTGGAGGGGAAGAAGGAGGAGAAGAAAAGGGAGAAATTGCTGTAAATTACAATGTAGTATTTAAACACCTTCTCAAAGGGTCAATTTGGCCGAAGGAAGCAATAGACTTTAGAAGTAAAGTAGGGGCTAGGGATATCATAAGTGGAAGAAGCTTTTAGAGCAAATGTGAACACAAAGAACCGGAGAAGAGAAGGGGTTAAACTCAGAGTCGCTTCTGTAGTGGCTCCACAACTAATCACCTATTAGATTTTGGATACTATTAACAACACGTGACCTTTTTTCACACTATATATCTCCCTCAATTGTCCATCACTATCACTATCACACAGAACCCCTCACATCCCTTCGGTTTTATCACCTCCCTGCAGGGTTTTTTTTTTTTTTTTTTCTTTTTTTTTTTTCTTTTTTTTTTTTTTTTCTTTTTTTTTTTTCTTTTTTTTTTTTTTTTTTTTTTTTTTTTTTCTCTTTCTCTCCCTCACTCCAAATATTAGCACCCTGGTAAACCTAAAATTAAGAGCACACTTCTAAATCACAAGTGGGTACACCACACATGGATAAATTTTTAAACACTCACGGCAAAACCCCTTCTCCAATCATGGCGAATAGAAACAAAGATAAGAAAATAAAAAGCTCAATAAGCACCTCAGTGGATACTAACCTAGCCTCCAGTAATTTTCCATACCCCTATGAATCTTCCAATACCCAAGCCTTGGTGGATAGTATCTTAGAAGCACTTGCCCCCAAATTTGACACTCTGAGGTCAGAGATTAAGCAAGATATGAGATCACTTTCACAAGAGCTTAGGCAATTCTCTAACAGAGTACAAGAACTTGAGCAACGAGTCTCAGATCTTGAAGATCTAACGGTCACATATACTACAAAATCTAAAATTAATGAAGCAACAATTGAAAAACTTCAGTTTAAAATTGAGGACTTAGAAAACCGCTCTAGACGGAATAATTTTAGAATTGTAGGAGTACCAGAAGAGAAGCAATATGATAACCTAAATAACTTTATTTCTGAAACACTAGTACAACTCCTCAAAATTCCAAGTGCATATCCCAAAATTATTATTGAAAGAGCTCATAGATTAGGGAGACCTGCCTCAGACAACACAGAGAAAGCTAGGCCAAGACCAATTATAGTCAAACTACTGAATTTCCAGGATAAAATTACCCTTTTTCAATATTACCGTAAAAATCAGCCCATTGTACTAGGGAACTCTAGTATTTTTATGTTCCAAGACTTCTCGGTTGAAACGGCAACTAAGAGAAGGGTGTTATCCCCAACATGTACTAAACTTATTAACATGGGCATACGGGCTACCCTGATCTATCCAGCAAGGCTCAAAGTATGGGACAAGGACGAAATTTATTACGCTGAGACGGCTAAAGAGGCAAGTGAACTCTTAGCCAAATTAAAAATACCTGAATAATTAAAACACTCAAACAAAAAGTGAGACAGTTGATAATTGTTAAGAAATGGTTCAAAATCTTGGTTCTCTCCCCCGGGTGCCTAGGCTTCCCCCCAATCCCCACCCCCCCCTCCGCCAATTTATTTATTTATTTTTTTTTGTGTTTCTGGTTTATCCCCTTATATTAAATTAAGAATATGACAAAGTTAGATAGTATTACATTTGTTTCGTGGAACATTGGAGGTCTCATATCCCCCATAAAAAGGACAGCAATTTTAAACCAGCTGAGGAAAATAAAGTCCGACATAGTATTCCTCCAGGAAACGCATTTAAAAATAGAAGAAACTAGGAAACTAAAGAAATCCTGGGTAAAGGAGGTACTGGCCACTCCAAGTTTAAATAGGAAGAGAGGCGTAGCCATACTCCTCGGGAAAAAGATAATGACCAGTGGCTTAGAGATTCTCAATACACAGGTAGACCCAGAGGGGAGATTTATACTGTTAAAAATCAAGGTGGCGAAAACCATATACACATTATGTAACCTATACGCACCAAATGTGATAGACGCATCTTTTTGGGATTCCTTATTAAACAAAATAATGTTATTCCAGGAAGGCTTTTTGATATGCGGGGGTGATTTCAACATGGCCCCACAATATCCGCTAGACAGACTAAGATCAGTCGCCAATCAACTTAAAAATAAAAGAGATAATTTAGAAACCAAGATTTTTAAAAAAATTACACAGAACTTGGCAATAAAAGACATATGGAGAGTGCAGAATCCAGAGATAAGAAACTTTACATGCCTATCTAGGGCCCATAAATCATTTTCCAGAATTGACCTATTTTTAGTAGATACTAAGCTCCTTGAGCGGAAAATAAGGACAGAGATCTTACCTATCTCCCTCTCGGACCATGCCCCCATTGTTCTTCAGTTTCAGGAACTTGATAAGAGATGTAAGCAAGTACGTTTTTTTTTTTCCTAGGTATCTATCAAAAGATTTAAAATTTAAAAATTGGCTCAATCTCAAATTTAAAGAATATGCGGAGCATAATGTTGAGTATAGTAGGCATCCTATGATATTTTGGGAGGCAGCAAAGGCTGTTCTAAGGGGTGAAATAATATCCTACACAGCCAATCTCCAGAAAAAAATCAAAAGTAGAGAGAAAGAAGTGACTAGCTCATTAATTAACTCTTATAACCATTATCTCTTAGATAAAACAAGGATTAACTGGCTTAAATATATAAAAGCCAAAAATGAGAGAGATACGTATTTATCCTACCAGGCTTCGCAAAAAGAATTAAAACTTCAAGCCAGACTTTACAGATTTGGAAACAAAACAGGTAAGCTCCTGGCTAATTTAGTGAAAGGATCAAAAGGAGCAACCCTGATTGAGTCACTCCAACAGGAAGGCAAAACAATAACTAGGTCAGAGGAGATAGCAGACCTCTTGTTCAGATATTTTCAGGAATTATACTCAGCCAAAAAATCGGACGAGACCCAATCTGCTCAATTCTGGAGACAGCTGACACCCCCTTCTTTAGGGAGGGATGAGTTAGAGATCCTAAACGCTCCTATTATGGAGCTGGAAATAGAGAAAGCCATTAATAAACTTGCACTGGACAAGGCACCCGGCCCAGACTCATTACCAAATGAATTTTATAAAATTCTTTCGCCATTGATAGTTCCAAATCTTTGTAATTTATATAATGCAATATACATAGACCAGCTTCCAATCCCCCCCTCTTTCTCGGCATCAAACACAATATTAATACCTAAACAGGGTAAAGACCCCACCTTGAAAGAGTCATACAGACCTATAGCTCTACTGAATATAGACTATAAGATTTTAACATCTATCTTAGCAAATAGACTACAATCTATCCTACCTATAATTATACACAAAGATCAAGCAGGTTTTCTTTACAAACGCAATTCATCAGCAAAGATAAGAGAAGCTCTATTGACGGTAGACTATTATAAGACAGAGGTGGATGGGGAGGGGGGGGAGGACATCTCTGATAAGGCAGTCATTTCTATAGATGCGGAAAAAGCATTTGACTCTGTTCATTATGATCATATAACAGAGTCTTTACTTAAATTTGGGTTTGAAGGTAAATTCTGTCAACTGATTAAAAATCTATACAACAAACCATCTACAAGACTGCTGGTTAACGGCTCCCTTACCCCAGAGATCATACTGGAGAGGGGGACCCGACAGGGATGTCCTCTTTCCCCCCTGCTTTTCGATATTTCTATAGAGCCCTTAGCTATGATGGTAAGACACCAATTAGAAGGCATAAAAATACGAAATAAGGAGCTTAAAATTGCATTATATGCAGACGACATTCTTCTCTACATAGCAAATATTAAAGACAACCTGCCAAAGTTAATATTGCTTATTAAACAATTTGGTTCTTTTTCAGGCTACAAAGTCAATACTTCAAAATCAGAACTGTTATGGCTGAGAAAAAATAAGAAATCACCATCAAACATACCCTTTAAGATAGTGTCAGAGGCCTTTAAATATCTAGGCGTCCTAATTCCATCTAATATAGACAAGCTTTATGAATTAAATATTCCCCCAATATTGCAGGATATTAAACAGAGGTTAACAATTTGGCAAAGTCTCCCCTTGTCTATAACTGGTAGGATAGCCTTGTTCAAAATGGTACTATTGCCAAAACTGTTATATATCCTCCAAAATGTTCCAATAATTCTCAAAGGGAAAGACATTCGGCAGCTGAACGTGGCATTGAGAAGATACATCTGGCAGGGCAAAAAACCAAGAATTGCTTTTTGTAAATTACAACTACCAAGAAATCAAGGGGGGTTGGCACTGCCGGATGTACGTTTGTATAATATAGCTTACTCAGCACGCATTGTGGCAGATTGGATCTTTTCTAAAGATTATATAACAAATAATGATTTAGAGAACAACATATGCTACCCATTCCTTCCAGTAGCCTTAATACATTGTAAACCTAAATCAATACCACAGGAACTGAAATCATTTAAAACTATTTACAACCCTATACAAAGTTGGTGGAAATTGGGCAAGCTTCTATCAATAGATGGTAATGCATCTAAGTTTGTTCCATTTCGGGGTAACCCGAAATTTCCGGTTGGCCTAGACTCAGCCATATTCCAAAGATGGCATACGGTAGGTTTGGATAGGGCTATTCAGTTTATAGATAGAGAGAATCAAGTGATTAAAACCTATGAATCACTCAGGCAGGAATTTGATATTCATAATAGAGAGTTCTTTGCCTACCTGCAAGCCAGACACTTTGTAACAGAACTCAGGAGGGAGGCAGACGGAAGATGGACGTGGGGGAAATTGGAGGGGTGGTTGGAAATGGTGAAAAATGGTCAGTGCTCCATCTCACCATGTTATTATATGTTAGTCTCCCTTAGGGGTACATCAAATCTTGAGAGACTCTCGGCTGATTGGAACAACTTAATACCAGAGAGCAATGTTGATGCCCAGCTGGTACAGGGCTCCTTTACAAGAATAGCTCAATCCACACTATCCTCAACCTGGAGGGAATCACAAGTTAAATTGCTATATAAGGCGTATTTTACCCCAGAGAAAGGTTTAAAATGTGGGAACAATAAATTCAATACATGCCCAAAATGTTCACAACCCGCAGCGGATTTGGTCCACATGATATGGAGCTGCCCTAAGATGGGTCAATTCTGGAAAAAAGTAGAATATTGGTTAAAAAATAAAGTAAAGATTCCTCCATTTGAAATAACCCTGAGTTATTGTGTTTTCCTGAGAAAAGTTAGAGAAAAATCACATCCCCAACATAAACTAATTAACATGACAGTGGTTGCAGCCAGATATTTGATCTTTAAGAAGTGGAAATCGACTGCAACACCCACGATTACGGAGATCAAAAACTGTCTAAAAAAACAATGTATATTAGAACAGCTCGACACCAATATGAATGACGAAGGGGACATTAGAAAGTTTTTCGCAAAATGGTCCTTGTTTATTAAGAGCTTTTCGGCAGTGGAAATA
>NC_069502.1:1041681299-1041743799 GCF_027579735.1 Bombina bombina
GAGTCTGGTTTTAAGCCATAAAGGGCATAAATCACCTAACATTCCTAAATTGTTTGGAATAACGTGCTTTAAAACATCAGGTATAATGTTGTATCGATCAGGTAGTGTAAGGGTTATGCCTGCTTCACAGTGACAGACCAAACTCCCGCAGCGGGTACATCATCACACCGTAGTGGGCACAGTATACGCTGTGAGCCTGACACACACGCTGGCAGGCAGGCAACTGCAATTAGATTACACAGGAAAAAAAAAAAAGCAGACTGATGTTCTAGCCCTAAAAAGGGCTTTTTGGGGTGCTGTCCTTACAGCAGAGATCAGATGAGTCTTTCAGGACTGTAGTGGACACTGAATACACTAGCCTAGCTATCAATTTCTCTATTAAATCAGCAGCAGCTACACTGTCCCTCCTCTCACTAAGAATACAGCTTCCGAATGAATCTAAAATGGATGCTGTCCAGGAGGTGGGAGGGTCTGCCGCTTATTGGCTCGAATGTGTCTGCTGACTGTGAGGTACAGGGTCAAAGTTTACTCAATGATGACGAATAGGGGGCAGATCAAACATCGCATATGTTCGCCCACCGCGGCGAACACGAACAAGCTATGTTCGCCGGGAACTATTCGCCGGCGAATTATTCGCGACATCACTAATCATCTGCAATCAACTAATTAGAAGGAATTGCTCCAGCGATGGGCCGCCCACCTCCCTCCCACCCAAAAACGATCGGCACTATCGCTGGCTGATGCAGAGAGGGCCACAGAGTGTTTCTCTCTGCATCGGATGCTTAAAAAAAGATATTGCATGATGCCTCAATATCGAGGCATCACTGCAATAACCTGAAAGCAGCTGGAAGCGATCACGATTGCTTCCAACACTTGAAACCCCAGAGTGGTCTTTAACGACTGTTTGTTTTTTGTAGGACGTGCCTTGCACGTCCTTGGTCGTTAAGGTGATTGATGATTCAGATAGAGCACGCAATTTTAAGCAACTTTCTAATTCTCCTATTATCAATTTGTCTTTGTTCTTTTTGTATCTTTAATCTTTTGTATCTTCTTTTTGTATTTTTAATTGAAAAGCAGGAATGAAAGCTTAGAATCCGCCCATTTACGTTCAGCTCCTGGGTAGCTCTTGCTGATTGGTGGCTAACCACCACCTGAAACCCCCGACACAACCCCCACCAATTTAAGCCCCCAAACTGCGACATCCCCACAGCACTTAACTCCCTAATTGCTGGACACTCCAGCTAACTCACCCCGGATATTAGGGGTGTAGTTGTGGTTAGGGTCTGGCAGTTAGGGGGCTAATGTCAAAACAAACCTGATGACAATCACTCATCACCACTCAAGGGGGAACAAAACAGACCAAAATAGTAAAGTGACACTATACAAAACAATACAATAATGTAAATAATGTCTATAATTAATGCATATGTGATGCTATAACTTATCAGTCCATAGGGTGATCAGTCTCTGTTGATGAAAATTCCACTTTGATTTGCACTCATTGGTGTCTTTGTCCTCAGATGACGGCCGCTCCATCCCAGAAATAGGTCAGAAAAAAGGAATCTGTGATGGTGCAAACAAAACACAGAAGGGTGCCTCCTAGTGTGATATAGTACAAGCAGTATACATATATACAATGGCAATAGACTGGTACTCACAAGTGTGGCAGCACTCACCCGTGCTTAGTGGCACCTACTGGGATCTCTCAGTATCCAAGCTCACTGTTCTTGGGCTCTCACACACCTCCGTCAGGGGCGTAGTCTCCAACCACATCACCACCAATCACAGTGAGCTGGGACATTGAGAGATGCCAGTAGGTGCCACTAAGCACGAGTGAGTGCTGCCACACTTGTGAGTACCAGTCTATTGCCATTGTATATATGTATACTGCTTGTACTATATCACACTAGGGGGTTAGTGTGTAGTTGTGAGGCCTGTTGGGTAAGGGGTTAAGTGTCCAGTGGTTTAGGGGTACATTTTTGTTGGGCTTTACTTAGTAGGTTTAGGTGTTAGGGGGATGCAGGGCATTTCATTTGTTTTTAAACCAAATTTTTGTTAACAAATTGTGTCCAAATGGTTCATCTGGAGCAAGTTTTTTTTTTTTCTCCATGCACATGTCTAAAGTATGTACAGCAGCACAGACAATACTTTATTTGTAGGTTTTCAACAAAACATTGTTCAGCTATGTTACAAATGGCTACATTATTAATTTTTATTTTTCATGCATTTATTTTGCATGACATTTTAAACAATGTTTTTTTTTATGGAACATTATTTTAATATTACTTAGAATAACCTTATGAGGTTACACTACCCAATGATTAACAGCATGTGCTGTTACAAAGATGACACCAAAAAAGATTAGTGAATATAAATGACTTTTAATAACAACAATCTATCAAATATTCCTGCATTTCAAACTTAATATTTATTTATGTATGTTTTATCCAGCCATAAAATAAATCCATGATACAGCTCATTACCTGCATCTGTATAAATTACCTCATCCATCTTTGCTATTGTATGCAGCATATTGGTTAAGTGTGTACCCTTAACAGATGGATCAAACTTTCTGAAAATGCTCATTCATTTGGAAAAGGAGCTTTAATGCCCCAAGTCTAATGATGTCTGTGGCACCCTCCAGTCAAACATTTTTCTTTTGAATAAATGAGCAAGAGGACTCATGTGCGGATCTGAAAATGAACTGTTATATAGTTATTGCTTATGGCATATTAAATATTTTCTCTTCAAATGTTTTCAGATAAACATGTCTTTCTAATTATTTTGCATTACTAAACACGGTGCTACTCATCCAGAAGTTTAAAAGGACAGTCTACACCAGAATGTTTATTGTTTTAAAAGATAGATAATCTGTTTATTACCCATTCCCTAGTTTTGCATAATCAACAGTTATATTAATACACTTTTTATCTCTGTGATTGCCTTGTATCTAAGCCTCTGCAAACTGCCCCCTTATGTCAGTTCTTTTGACAGACTTGCATTTTAGCCAATCAGTACTGACTCCTAGGTAAATACACCTGTGTGAGCACAGTGTTATCTATATGACACACATGAACTAACACCCTCTAGTGGTGAAAAACTGCCAAAATGCATTCAGATAAGAGGTGGACTTCAAGCTCTAAGAAATTAGCATATGAACCTTCTAGGTTTAGCTTTCAACTAAGAATACCAAAAGAACAAAGCAAAATTGGTGATAAAAGTAAATTGGTAAGTTGTTTAAAATGACATGCCCTATCTGAATCATGAAAGTTTATTTTGGACTAGACTGTCCCTTGAAAGAGACAAAAAAGGGCAACAGATTACAGTTTTTGTTTGATTTAATTTTTCTCTGTAATTACTTTTCCATGCTTGTAAGGTTTGTCACTGACCATCAAAAAAGCAGATGTCTGCTTATCAGCCAATGTACAATCAGTTCCTAGGGTACAGTTAGGGTTGCCACCTCGGCCTTGTTTTCCATGACACTTATGAGTTACACATGCTGCAGGGTATGCAGGAAGGAACATGAATAGTGCTGTCAAGGGTCATTATCCGTGTGCTGTTTAGGTGCACAATGCATGTTGCCCTCTGCACACCCTGCATCATGTGTAACTCATAAGTGTCCAGGAAAACACGGCCGAGGTGGCAACCCTAGGTATAGTTGTTCACAGACATGCGCTTCCTGTTTGCTTTAACCCCTTAAGGACCAGCGACGTACCCTGTATGTCGCTGGCCTTTTTTTGGGACTTGATTGTTTTATAGCACGGTCTTGCCACCAGCGTTGAGACTGCTCTATTCCACTAAGCCTGCTGGAGGGAGGGAATTAATAGCGTGTTCTTGCTAGACTTGTGCTATTATGTCCTGAAAAATCCCTTAACGACCAGTGACATACAGGGTACATTGTGGTCATTAAGGGGTTAAAATAAAAAAAAAAAAATTTTTATTATGTTTAAATAGTGTTCTTTCATATGCATGCTAGACATTTTTTTTAGATCTTTCTGTTCCTTGAAGGAGTAGACTGTGTTCTTCAAATTAATAAGTGTAAGTATTAAATAGAGAGACATAATTTCACAATAAGATCATTATTATAGAAAACATTATTATTCTGAAATAATGGACAAAGATAGCAATGAAAATCAAATGTACTTTAAATTACTGTAGATACAGTATATGTGAAGTGTGATTATAAAATCAAATTTTTTTAAGATACTAACATTGACTATTTAAATAGGAAGACAGCAAATTAGATACTGAAACTCAAATACATATAAATATAAATACAATTTATGTCAAATCTACAATAATGTGCCACTTTTTCATAAGTATGACAGAAAATGTTTGAATACAATATCCCTTAAAGCTTTAAAAATCCTCAACAAAATGAAATAACATAGTGGAGTGACAACAAGGAAAGCCGTTCCCAATAGGTTGATTGGCACTGTAAGACCAAAGCCATTCAAGAGCTGTTCCACAGAGACCAAAAAAGCAAAGAAAGATGCTATTAACCTGCAACAAAAGGAGCAGAAATATCCAGGAGGATTTGTAAACGTAAGCAAGGTATAGAATAACTGGTGAGAATGTGGTTTGTTATTTTGAGAGCTGGTTTATTCATGTGTTGTGGGTGATAAGCAGATTGTAATAGAAAAAATACTAGAAAGATTTGATAGGCATTTAAGAACTATTTCATCAGGAGCTTGAATTCTAGAAATGAGTTATAGCACAAGTTAAAAGACCAGTAAATACAGTAGATTTGCCTAGTCAATACATGAATGACAAAAAAGATAATGCAATAGCACTTAGAAGCCGATTTATTATATGGCGTGTGGAGATAATTCGCTGTAGCGAATCATGGCCGCCCAACATCGATAAATGCCGACAGCATACGCTGTCAGCATTTATCATTGCACAAGCTTTTTTTGTGAAATGCTTGTGCAATGTCACTCCCTGCACATTTGCGGCTGCTAGCAGGGGGTGTCAATCATCCTGATCCTAGCTTTGACACTGTTGACCATCCCCTTCTCCTACTGACTCTTAGCTCTCTTGGGCTCTGTGACATTGCCCTGTCCTGGATTCACTCTTATCTCTCTAACAGATCCTTCTCCGTCTCTTTGCTGGTGACTCCTCCTCTCCATTGCCTCTGTCTGTTGGAGTACCTCAAGGCTCTGTCCTGGGTCCTCTACTCTTCTCTATTTACACTTCTTCACTGGGTAAACTTATCAACAGCTATGGCTTCAACTACCATCTCTATGCTGATAATACCCAGATCCACCCATACACTCTCTCCTTCTGTCAATGCTCACATCAGCGACTGCTTATCTGGCATTTCCTCCTGGATGGCCTCTCACCACCTAAAAAACATAATTTATGCTTACCTGATAAATTCCTTTCTTCTGTTGTGTGATCAGTCCACGGGTCATCATTACTTCTGGGATATAACTCCTCCCCAACAGGAAATGCAAGAGGATTCACCCAGCAGAGCTGCATATAGCTCCTCCCCTCTACGTCAGTCCCAGTCATTCGACCAAGAATCAACGAGAAAGGAGTAACCAAGGGTGAAGTGGTGACTGGAGTATAATTTAAAAGATATTTACCTGCCTTAAAACAGGGCGGGCCGTGGACTGATCACACAACAGAAGAAAGGAATTTATCAGGTAAGCATAAATTATGTTTTCTTCTGTTATGTGTGATCAGTCCACGGGTCATCATTACTTCTGGGATACCAATACCAAAGCAAAAGTACACGGATGACGGGAGGGATAGGCAGGCTCATTATACAGAAGGAACCACTGCCTGAAGAACCTTTCTCCCAAAAATAGCCTCCGAAGAAGCAAAAGTGTCAAATTTGTAAAATTTGGAAAAAGTATGAAGCGAAGACCAAGTTGCAGCCTTGCAAATCTGTTCAACAGAGGCCTCATTCTTAAAGGCCCAAGTGGAAGCCACAGCTCTAGTGGAGTGAGCTGTAATTCTTTCAGGAGGCTGCTGTCCAGCAGTCTCATAGGCTAAACGTATTATGCTACGAAGCCAAAAGGAGAGAGAGGTAGCAGAAGCTTTTTGACCTCTCCTCTGTCCAGAATAAACGACAAACAGGGAAGAAGTTTGGCGAAAATCTTTAGTTGCCTGCAAGTAGAACTTGAGGGCACGAACTACATCCAGATTGTGTAGAAGACGTTCCTTCTTTGAAGAAGGATTTGGACACAAGGATGGAACAACAATCTCTTGATTGATATTCCTGTTAGTGACTACCTTAGGTAAGAACCCAGGTTTAGTACGCAGAACTACCTTGTCTGAGTGAAAAATCAGATAAGGAGAATCACAATGTAAGGCTGATAACTCAGAGACTCTTCGAGCCGAGGAAATAGCCATTAAAAACAGAACTTTCCAAGATAACAATTTTATATCAATGGAATGAAGGGGTTCAAACGGAACACCCTGTAAAACGTTAAGAACTAAGTTTAAACTCCATGGCGGAGTAACAGCTTTAAACACAGGCTTGATTCTAGCTAAAGCCTGACAAAAGGCCTGGACGTCTGGATTTTCTGACAGACGCCTGTGTAACAAGATGGACAGAGCTGAAATCTGTCCCTTTAATGAACTAGCTGATAAACCCTTTTCTAAACCTTCTTGTAGAAAGGACAATATCCTAGCGATCCTAACCTTACTCCAGGAGTAACCTTTGGATTCGCACCAGTATAGGTATTTACGCCATATTTTATGGTAAATCCTTCTGGTAACAGGCTTCCTAGCCTGTATCAGGGTATCAATAACCGACTCAGAAAAACCACGTTTTGATAAAATCAAGCGTTCAATTTCCAAGCAGTCAGCTTCAGAGAAGTTAGATTTTGATGTTTGAATGGACCCTGTATCAGAAGGTCCTGTCTTAGAGGTAGAGACCAAGGCGGACAGGATGACATGTCCACTAGATCTGCATACCAAGTCCTGCGTGGCCATGCAGGCGCTATTAGAATCACTGATGCTCTCTCCTGTTTGATTTTGGCAATCAATCGAGGAAGCAGCGGGAAGGGTGGAAACACATAAGCCATCCCGAAGTTCCAAGGTGCTGTCAAAGCATCTATCAGAACCGCTCCCGGATCCCTGGATCTGGACCCGTAGTGAGGAAGTTTGGCGTTCTGGCGAGACGCCATGAGATCTATCTCTGGTTTGCCCCAACGTCGAAGTATTTGGGCAAAGACCTCCGGATGAAGTTCCCACTCCCCCGGATGAAAAGTCTGGCGACTCAAGAAATCCGCCTCCCAGTTCTCCACTCCCGGGATGTGGATTGCTGACAGGTGGCAAGAGTGAGACTCTGCCCAGCGAATTATCTTTGATACTTCCATCATTGCTAGGGAGCTTCTTGTCCCTCCCTGATGGTTGATGTAAGCTACAGTCGTGATGTTGTCCGACTGAAACCTGATGAACCCCCGAGTTGTTAATTGGGGCCAAGCCAGAAGGGCATTGAGAACTGCTCTCAATTCCAGGATGTTTATTGGAAGGAGACTCTCCTCCTGATTCCATAGTCCCTGAGCCTTCAGAGAATTCCAGACAGCGCCCCAACCTAGTAGGCTGGCGTCTGTTGTTACAATTGTCCAGTCTGGCCTGCTGAATGGCATCCCCCTGGACAGGTGTGGCCGATAAAGCCACCATAGAAGAGAATTTCTGGTCTCTTGATTCAGATTCAGAGTAGGGGACAAATCTGAGTAATCCCCATTCCACTGACTTAGCATGCACAATTGCAGCGGTCTGAGGTGTAGGCGTGCAAAAGGTACTATGTCCATTGCCGCTACCATTAAGCCGATCACCTCCATGCATTGAGCTACTGACGGGTGTTGAATGGAATGAAGGACACGGCATGCATTTTGAAGCTTTGTTAACCTGTCTTCTGTCAGGTAAATCTTCATTTCTACAGAATCTATAAGAGTCCCCAAGAATGGAACCCTTGTGAGAGGAAAAAGAGAACTCTTCTTTTCGTTCACTTTCCATCCATGCGACCTTAGAAATGCCAGAACTAACTCTGTATGAGACTTGGCAGTTTGAAAGCTTGAAGCTTGTATTAGAATGTCGTCTAGGTACGGAGCTACCGAAATCCCTCGCGGTCTTAGTACCGCCAGAAGGGCACCCAGAACCTTTGTGAAGATTCTTGGAGCCGTAGCCAATCCGAATGGAAGAGCTACAAACTGGTAGTGCCTGTCTAAGAAGGCAAACCTTAGATACCGGTGATGATCTTTGTGAATCGGTATGTGAAGGTAAGCATCTTTTAAATCCACTGTGGTCATGTACTGACCCTTTTGGATCATGGGTAAGATTGTCCGAATAGTTTCCATTTTGAACGATGGAACTCTTAGGAATTTGTTTAGAATCTTTAAATCTAAGATTGGCCTGAAAGTTCCCTCTTTTTTGGGAACCACAAACAGGTTTGAGTAGAACCCTTGTCCTTGTTCCGACCGCGGAACCGGATGGATCACTCCCATTAATAACAGATCTTGTACACAGCGTAGAAACGCTTCTTTCTTTATCTGGTTTGTTGACAATCTTGACAGATGAAATCTCCCTCTTGGGGGAGATAATTTGAAGTCTAGAAGGTATCCCTGAGATATGATCTCTAGCGCCCAGGGATCCTGAACATCTCTTGCCCAGGCCTGGGCGAAGAGAGAAAGTCTGCCCCCCACTAGATCCGGTCCCGGATCGGGGGCTCTCGGTTCATGCTGTCTTTGGGGCAGCAGCAGGTTTCCTGGCCTGCTTGCTCTTGTTCCAGGACTGGTTAGGCTTCCAGCCTTGCCTGTAACGAGCAACAGCTCCCTCCTGTTTTGGTGCAGTGGAGGTTGATGCTGCTCCTGTTTTGAAATTCCGAAAGGGACGAAAATTAGACTGTCTAGCCTTAGCTTTGGCTTTGTCTTGAGGTAGGGCGTGGCCCTTACCTCCTGTAATGTCAGCGATAATTTCTTTCAAACCGGGCCCAAATAAAGACTGCCCCTTGAAAGGTATATTAAGTAATTTGGACTTAGAAGTAACATCAGCTGACCAGGATTTTAGCCACAGCGCCCTACGTGCCTGTATGGCGAATCCTGAGTTCTTAGCCGTAAGTTTGGTTAAATGTACTACGGCCTCCGAAATGAATGAATTAGCTAGTTTAAGGACTCTAAGCCTGTCCGTAATGTCGTCTAGCGTAGATGAACTAAGGTTCTCTTCCAGAGACTCAATCCAAAATGCTGCCGCAGCCGTAATCGGCGCGATACATGCAAGGGGTTGCAATATAAAACCTTGTTGAACAAACATTTTCTTAAGGTAACCCTCTAATTTTTTATCCATTGGATCTGAAAAAGCACAGCTATCCTCCACCGGGATAGTGGTACGCTTAGCTAAAGTAGAAACTGCTCCCTCCACCTTAGGGACCGTTTGCCATAAGTCCCGAGTGGTGGTGTCTATTGGAAACATCTTTCTAAATATTGGAGGGGGTGAGAACGGCACACCGGGTCTATCCCACTCCTTAGTAACAATTTCAGTTAGTCTCTTAGGTATAGGAAAAAACGTCAGTACTCGCCGGTACCGCAAAGTATTTATCCAACCTACACAGTTTCTCTGGTATTGCAACGGTGTTACAATCATTGAGAGCTGCTAAGACCTCCCCTAGTAATACACGGAGGTTCTCCAATTTAAATTTAAAATTTGAAATATCTGAATCCAATCTGTTTGGATCAGAACCGTCACCTACAGAATGAAGCTCTCCGTCCTCATGCTCTGCAAGCTGTGACGCAGTATCAGACATGGCCCTAGTATTGTCAGCGCACTCTGTTCTCACCCCAGAGTGATCACGCTTGCCTCTTAGTTCTGGTAATTTAGACAAAACTTCAGTCATAACAGTAGCCATATCTTGTAATGTTATCTGTAATGGCCGCCCAGATGTATTAGGCGCCATAATATCACGCACCTCCCGGGCGGGAGATGCAGGTACTGCCGCGTGAGGCGAGTTAGTCGGCATAACTCTCCCCTCGCTGTTTGGTGAAATTTGTTCAAATTGTACAGATTGACTTTTATTTAAAGTAGCATCAATACAGTTAGTACATAAATTTCTATTGGGCTCCACCTTGGCATTGGAACAAATGACACAGATATCTTCCTCTGAGTCAGACATGTTTAACACACTAGCAATAAACTTGCAACTTGGTTATAATCTTTTTTAGCAAAAACGTACTGTGCCTCAAAGAGGTACTAAACGATTAAATGACAGTTGAAACAATGAACTGAAAAACAGTTATAGCATCAAACTTTAAAACAACACAACTTTTAGCAAAGGTTTGTTCCCATTAGTAAAATAACAATAATTAAATTTGACATAAAAATTATAGAGCAACGTTTTTATTCACAGTCAATATAAAATTCTCACAGCTCTGCTGAGAGAATCTACCTCCCTCCAAAGAAGTTTGAAGACCCCTGAGATCTGTCAGAGATGAACCGGATCATGCAGGAAATATAAGAGTAACTGACTGGAATTTTTTGATGCGCAGCAAAGAGCGCCAAAAACGGCCCCTCCCCCTCATACACAGCAGTGAAGAGAAACGAAACTGTCACAATTAAAACCAAACAACTGCCAAGTGGAAAATAATGCCCAAATATTTATTCACTCAGTACCTCAGAAATGTAAACGATTCTACATTCCAGCAAAAACGTTTAACATGATAAATACTTATTAAAAGGATTAGTGACTTTTAACAGAGTAGTTCCGGTGAAATACCATCCCCAGAATACTGAAGTGTATACATACATGTCATTATAACGGTATGGCAGGATTTTCTCATCAATTCCATTCAGAAAATAAAAACTGCTACATACCTCAATGCAGATTCATCTGCCCGCTGTCCCCTGATCTGAAGATTTTACCTCCCTCAGATGGCCGAGAACAGCAATATGATCTTAACTACTCCGGTTAAAATCATAGTAAAAAACTCTGGTAGATTCTTCCTCAAACTCTGCCAGAGAAGTAATAACACGCTCCGGTGCTATTGTAAAATAACAAACTTTTGATTGAAGTCATAAAAACTAAGTATAATCACCATAGTCCTCTCACACATCCTATCTAGTCGTTGGGTGCAAGAGAATGACTGGGACTGACGTAGAGGGGAGGAGCTATATGCAGCTCTGCTGGGTGAATCCTCTTGCATTTCCTGTTGGGGAGGAGTTATATCCCAGAAGTAATGATGACCCGTGGACTGATCACACATAACAGAAGAAATAAACATGTCCAAGACCGAACTACATCTAATCCCCCCTCTAACTCTACTTCAGTTTCAAATTTTCCATCTCTGTTGGCGGCACCACTATCTCCTCATCACCCCAAATCCGCTGCCTCGGAGTCACACTTGACTCAAATCTGTCCTTCATTCCCCACATCCAATTGCTCTATTCATCCTGCCGCAACCACCTACGCAATATCTCCAAAATTCGTCTGTTTCTGAGTGATGAAACTACTAAACTGCCAATCCACTCCCTGGTAATTTCCCGACTTGACCACTGTAATAACTTGCTTACTGGCCTCCCTCTCTCCCAACACTCTCCCCTTCAATCCATCCTAAATGCATCTGCCAGGTTAATCCACCTCTCTCGACACTCCGTTTGTGCTACACCTCTCTGTGAGTCCCTTCACAGGCTCCCCATTCACAGCAGAATTAAATTCAAAATTCTCACCCACCCCTACACATCCCTCACCAATGCTGCCCCACCCTACCTGTCCTCACTCATCAACAAATATACTCCAGCCAATCCAATAAGATCCAACAATGACCTGCTCCTTGAGTTCTCTACCATCACCTCCTCTCATGCTAGACTACAGGACTTCTTTTGTGCAGCACCAACCCTCTGGAACGCACTTCCTTGAGCTCTCAGACTCTCCCCTAGCCTCACCTTCTTTAAACGTTCCCTAAAGAACTTTTTGTTCAGGGAAGTCTATCACTCGACTTATTAACAAATTAACTTCACTAACCTAACAGTTGCCCTTATCTATCTCCTCACTAATATCATTCTCTCCTTTGCAGTCCACACCTCCTGTTTCCCATCCTCCTACCCATCTAGATCATAAGTTCCCATGCAAATAGGGCCCTCAATTCCCCCTGTATTTGTCTGTAAAATGTTGTCTTTTATTGTATTGTTTCTCCGTTGTACTTTTATCCTTGTACGCATGGGCAGTGCTGCGAAATCTGTTGTCGCTTTATAAATAAAGAATTATAATAATAATAATCTGATTGGGATGATTGCAGTCCACCACCTCAGAGGTGGCGGATGGGTTAAGGAGCAGCGATCTTACGAGCGCTGCTTCTTAACTTCGGAAGGCTCGCGCGGAATGAGCAGCATATGCTGTTTAGTAAAACGCCCCCTAAGTCTGAACTTAAAATGAGTATTAGAATTTTTCTGACAGATTTCAAAGTTATGTCTATTTCCACTCCTTCTGTTTCATGTGACAGCCATCAGCCAATCACAAATGCATATTCTGTGAATTCTTGCACATGCACAGTAGGAGCTGGTGACTCAAAAATTGTAAATATAAAAAGACTGTGCACATTTTGTTAATGAAAGTAAATTATAAAGTTGTTTTGCATGCTCTATCTGAATCATGAAGGTTTAATTTTGACTTGAGTGTCCCTTTAATAAGCAAGTGAGAGCAAGATGAGTTCATTTGAATAGGTTTGATACATACTTTGTTCCTCTGTCTCTTTGGCACAAATATATCTGTATTAGTTATTTTGCACTTATTTTCCATTTCTTACTGTGAATATATTTTACAAATCACCAATAACATATATGTGAAATAGTGCTATAGTCTCTTTTTCATGCAGAGTAGACAACAAATAATAAAGGCCCTGTTATTGTACATAAAATAATACTTCTAACCATGATTCCATTTGTATTTCTGGTGGTTACATCAGATTGGTGTTATTAAATGTAGAAAATAAAGAGACAAGGGGCATAATAAAACATAGTAAAATGAACATAGAACGTCATAAAACTTAAATACATCACCAGGCAGACTCATTAAAAAGATTGTAATTTAAAATGTTTAATTATGTGAAGTAAACAAAAAAATCTTTGCAATATACTTAAAATACTTATTTTTCCCACTTTTACTATTATGTAACTGCTGAGAACTGGAAGTGCACAATACAGACTTCTCAATTCTAATTATTTCACAGTGCACATTTAGCTAAAAGAATGACAATGTCAAGCCTTGTACACCTCAGAAATAAGTCTGAATGTGCTTGTTTTCTTGTTATTTTTTGGTGAAGAATAAACCTAGGTAGGCTGATATGAGCTTAGGAGCATTTGTGTGGCTTTAGCATTCTAATGCAGCAGTGTCTGCAACTATGTATAACATTGCTATAAACATTGTTGCAAGCAGCACTGCCAGATGGTTAAAGATACATGCACACTTCTAAACTCACCTAAGATTACTCTTAAATAAAGGATACCAAGAAAACTAAGCAAAAATAGTAATAAAAGTTAACTGGAAAGGCATTCAAAATGTCATATATTCTATTCCACCCATTTAATTTTATCTTTACTGTCCCTTTTAAAGCTTTGAGAAGGAGGTAAAAAATAAAATGTATGCAATATAAAAATTGACTGGAGTACTAGAACATGCAAATTGAAACACCTTTCTGACTGTATATTTAGTGAATAGTATTTGTTTAAAAAAATCTCACCCATTATATTTTACCTGTGATTGAAGACTAAGGTTATTTTTCTTCATTACATTATTTTTATATATACATTTTGTAATTTAACTTTTCTATTTCATCTGATTATAATATGCTTGCTTGGAAGTGAATTTAAACATTTCTTGTAATTCAATACATTTGTCTCAAATGATATAATCTATATTATATTACCTCATTATTACAGAAAAATTCACAGGAGTAAGTCACTTATCTTGGAGAGGTTACGGGGGAAAAACACATTAGCAGAAGATTTCTTGAAGACAGAAATCTTTATCACGAATAGCAAAAAATGAATATTACGGCAAAGCTCCTAATGTAGCACAGAAAATAAGTGTAAAAAAGGTCAAATTCACAGTTACAACACAACATTTACAAGTAGATGTAGAAGATTAACGGAACAATTCTCTGATCACGAGTGCTATAGCTTACATGATTCCAAGTGAAATTGGAAATTTGCTCTGCTTTTTTAAATCAAGGATATTAAAGGAACGCATCTTCCAAGTTTTCAAATTGCATTTGCATAAGCATGCTGTAAACCGAATTTTTTTTTTACATTAAAGAGGCAATACAGTTTTTATACATATCAAAATGCAGTAATAAAACTTTTTTGTTCAAATTTATATTAAAAATAAGGGGAAGAAAGATATTTCTTCTATACTCTGCCTAGCTTTTTTTTCTGATTTTTGTTCTAATAAAATCCTATAGCTTTCAGATACTGTATATAGAAATGTGAGAAATAGCAGTATTAAATAGGGGTTAATAAGTAATATTATTTTTTTATGGTTATCAACATAAACATTTCTAGGTGAGATTATTTGTATATAGAACTCATTTATGAATACTGTATCTAGTATGCATCAACAGTCTAATGTTTTATGTGACATTATTATGAAAAGGAAAACCCGTAGAAAGCTAGCACAATGATATATTAGAACACAAAAATGGTGTATTACTGTTTTAGATCATATTGAAGGCAGCTACTTTTTTTTCAAGTCTCCCCTTTTTCGATGTTGTTGGAAAGTTGATGAGGCACCTAGGGATACCACTTGTGTGGGGGTGCTACCTTCTGGGAAGAATGGGGGACCAGAATTGAAGTGTCCCCCATTTTCCCCAGAAGGTAGCATCCCCAAGTCAGTGGAATTCCTAGGTGCCTCATCAAATTGCCGACAACATACTAAAAGGGAGACTTGATCCCCTGCACCCTGCTTGATCGGCATCCCTTTTAAGAAGCAGCGGACCGGGGCTCAATTCCGATCTGGAGCTGAGCTCCAGGAGCCCGGCTAGGCCGGCAAAATTTTACCGGCCCTCCAGCGGTCGGTCGCCTGCATTTTAGCGCATCTCTGTGACACATTATTTAAACATTGATTATAATTTTAGCGACATAGCTTAGTAGCTATAATGGGGAGGTTTACTATTTAGTATAGTTTATTATAGTGAGGTATTTTTCTGACAGTAGGCAGTATGTGGGGCATTCCAGGGGAGTGTAGGTTAGACATTAGGTCAATGTAGGTGGTATTAGGGACTTATCTGGGTATTCCAGGGTGTGTAGGTTAGACGTGACACAGGTGTAGGCGTCAATGGGAGTTAGCTCGCAGTACAGGGGGAGTGTAGGTTATCACTGATGTAGGTGTAGGCAGTTGGTGGGAGGTAGTGGGGCAGTGCAGGGGGAGTGTAGGCTATGGGGTCAATTTATCAAGCTCTGTACGGAAACAGAAGTTATGAAGCAGCGGTCTGAAGACCACTGCTCCATAACTTGCCCGCCTGCTCTGAGGCGGCGGACAGAAATCAACCCAATCGAATATGATCGGGTTGATTGACACCCCCTGCTAGCGGCCGATTGGCCGCGAATCTGCAGGGGGCGGCTTTGCACCAGCAGTTCACAAGAACTGCTTTTGCAATGATAACTGCCGACAGCGTATGCTGTCGGAATTTATCGATGTGCGGCGGACATAATACGCTACATTGTATCATGTCCGATTGCACATTAATAAATTGACCCCTATGTGTAGTTATAGAAAAGTATAATGAAGGGCTATTAAAAAATAATAATAACAAAGTTCAGTTTTTATCTATTGCAAGAATTTCTGGCAACTAATGGGTGTGCAATCATTTTTTTCATATAAACAATGTTAGACATTTATAGAATCTATTTGCACATTGTATAAAGATTTGTGTTATTGGATCATAGGTTAAATTGGCGGAGCCATCAGAGGGTCGGGGATTTATTTCAAGGCGTGCTGTCTAATGCCCCACAATCTACAAGATTAACCAGCCACCACTGGTTCAGTGTGATCACTGATTAGACACTTTTATTTAACTTTTGGTTGCATGAGTGAAGCTTCTTCTGAAATTATTTAAGTAAGGTATTTATTTAATACCTAAAACATGCAAATTATCTGCATTTGCTACATTTTACACAGTGCTTGTTTAGATCCCAACAAAGCCTATAAAATAGTATCAAGGTAACATGGGTTGTAAATATTATCTTGGCAACTTTTAAAGAGGTGAACTCATGAGTACTGGTATAACTGCAAATTTTAATATTTGTGATGCCTAATAATGTATAAATATTTCTGTTAGTGATTTTTTCTAAACTGGTGAGTGTGATTACATACAGGGGAGTAATTACAGGTGTCACAACTGAGATTTGGCCAGGCCTTCTAGCAGGACCACCTATCCAGCTTTACAGAATATCCCACACTTAGCTGCAGGATAGAATATGTTGTGATGTATAGATAGTTAATTAGCATGTCTCATATTTTATGTGCTGTATGCGGGTCAAGAGTTTCGGGTTTGGCCTGAACTAAAGGTGACAACCCTAATTGAAGCTCGAACCTGCCACTCCCAGCCCTAGCACCGCTACTTACTTGACTCAGGTCTCAGGAACTGGGCAAGCTTACCCCAGTCCGCAGGTAAGGGGCTGTGACTCTTAGCAAACTGTCCCTCTCGCTCTGCCCCACTCTCTAGACCATCTTCCTATCCTTCCCTCCCTCTCCCTCAGGATAAGAGCCCGTCTGCGCTGTAGTACTTTATGTTTCTCCATGTTAATAGATTTATAGAATAATTCATTCTATGGGGTCAGTATATCAAGTGTCGGGCGGACATGATTCGCTGTAGCAAATCATGTCCGCCCGACATCGCTAAATGCCGACAGCATATACTCATTTAACATGGCACAAGCATTTCTTGTGAATTGCTGTGTGCAATACCCCCCCTGCACCTTTGCAGGGGGTGTCAATCATCCCGATCGGATCGGGATGATTGCAATCCGCCACCTAAAAGGTAGCGGACAAGATAAGGAGCAGCGGTCTTATGACTACTGCTTCTTAACTTAAGTTTCCGGCGAGCTAGAAACTTCATGTGCAGAAAGCAGCATCCGCTGCTTGTTAAAGCTATCCCAATAGAGCTGTTAGTTTTATTTAAACTATCTATAAAAGGTAAAATACCTATAGTGCACTGGAAAGCCGTGCTAATCCCGATCCTACTTCACAGAGTCCAGGGCCACTCTAATAGGAGGCTTAATGCAGAGGATCCTAAAGCCTGCGCTAAATGAGACGTCCTCCTATTAGTGCGGTATTGGGATCTGTGAAGAACAGTAAGATTAGCGCAGCTCCCGTAGTGCGCTATAGGTATAAAACTACAGGTGACACTTTTCACCTGCATAAAAGGAACATTTACAATGGTTTTTGTTTAGCAAAAACTAATACAAATCTACCAAATATTCAGTATTTGTTTCATTATAAATTAAACGAATACCAAATAGTGCAGCAACAAATATTCTGAATAACACATGCACAATAATCATCCGGGCAAAATTCATAACAATATACAACCCATCTCAGTAAAGTCTTGTTAACTCTGCTCTGGAACAAACAATATAAAGAGCTAGCCATTAGTAAAGTTAGGGATTAGTTGTAAAATAAAAAAACATGAATTGGAAGCCAATAAGTTACTTTAAAGGGCCCTCTCATAATCAACATAAAATGTATAATATTATGAAATTTAAATCTCTAAAATATATGCTATGAATGTAAAAAAATGTCTTAAAAATCTCACACAATTTTTAAAATAATTACTATTGCTAGTAATTTATCCTTTCAAACAAAGTTAACATAAAGTACACAATGGCCCATATTTATCAAGGTCAACGTCTGTCGACAGTGCGGATCAGGTCCAACAGACCTTGCTGAATACGGCAATACGCTCGCCGTATTCAGCATTGCACCAGCAGCTCACAAGAGCTGCTGGTGCAACGCCGCCCCCTGCAGACTCCTGGCCAATCGGCCGCCAGCAGGGGAGTGTCAATCAACCCGATCGTACTCGATCGGGTTGATTTCCAGCGATGTCTGTCCGCCTGCTCAGAGAAGGCAGACAGGTTATGGAGCAGCAGTCTTTGTGACTGCTGCTACATAACTGCTGTTTCTGGCGAGCCTGTAGGCTCTCCAGAAACACGGGGCATCAAGATCCATTCGGAGCTTGATAAATATGCCCCATTGTCTTGTGTCCAACTTTTGGGTGTTTGCTGTCAATGTTTTCAATAATGGAACTGAATCAGTGCAAAATATACTGCTGTAAAACGGCAAGACTTAACTAGACCTCACTGGTCCCCAGGGTGATGGCTGTGATTGGTCCCCTATTTCAACAGTGTTGTATTCTAAAGGAAATTCTATACACTTTCCTTAAACTGCAATATGTTCTTCCATAGAGGAGCATACATAGGGCCCAAACATGATGCAGATGGAAACTGGACCCCACCAGGCATCTGTGTATCAAAGTCAAACTGATTGCCAGGCTAGAGGCCTGAGCCCAGTTCTGCTTGGACCTCTGAGAAAGCTGTAGCCCCTGATGTGTGGATGATTGTGAGTAATGTAAATAAAACATAAAAAGAATAAAATCTAGGTATAAAACATTCAAGGTGAGATGTATCTGTTCACCACTGCATAATATCGTATAAGCTCTGTGTGAGCTCTGGAAAGCCATGTAAAGTACAGATACCAAGATATAAAAGAAGTAGTAGCGCTTCCAAGTAAGCAGGTCATGGGAGTGTTGGCCACACCTACTGATGGTTTCTATAGCTCCATCCAAAAGCCCATTGAAAATTGCACCAAATATTAAATATTTTATTATTTAAATGTAAAGTGTGGGATACTTAGATGTAAATATATACACTTTAACAGCAAAGACCTTATGTCTGATACCTGCAATCTGACTGTCATACTAAGCCCAGCCCTCAGGAAAGATTGTTACAATGTGGAACAGACTTCCACTACTATTCCACAGAATGCAAAAAAAATAAAAAAATTCTGGAAAACTGGGGCTGTTGTGAAACGTGTTAATGTGGAACTACACGTGTCACTGTCTGAGTTATGTATCAAGCTTACAACCTTTGAACACTCAAAGAACATAGAAAAAAAAAAAAAAAAAAAGAGTACATTTAGCATATATATTGTTCTACTCTTGTAAATTAATTTATGAATCACTTTAAAAAGTTAAGTTGAGCAACATTATTTGAAAGTGACATTGCTGTATAGCTTCTAAATTCCAAGTCAACCAGAAATATTCACATAATTAATTTTAGAGAAGATAATTAAATTATATCTTATGTTTTAATCATGGTGCTGGCGGCCATGCCTTAGATATTTTATATGTGAGTGTGAATATTAAAATATTTAATGAATTCCTTAGATTTATTTTATCCTGCAGCCTGCATATATTTATACACATGATTGTTTGTAAGAATAGTAACAGGAATAAAATGGCTAAAGGCTCTAGATTCACTTAAAGGGACAGTGTGCACCAATTTCCATAGTAGTGTCTATTACATAGATAATGATCTAAAAATCCAGAATAAAACCTTTTAAAATGTACTTAAACTTAAAAGCTCCCAGTTAAGCACTGTTGACGAGGTTAGGCTGGGACACCCACTGAAAGGGGGCTTGAAAAGCAGGAAGAACAGACATTCCCCCCTCCGCAGCATATGAAAAGAAACAATTAGGATGAAGCAGTAGTCTGTAGACTTCAGTCTACATCTGATACTTTGGGGCTTGGATAGGAGTCTGAAAATCATCACCATGTTATTAAAAACTAAGCAAAACATACAGTATCCCTTTAAAGTTATTAAACTGTTGAATTCAGATTTTTCTCACTAAAGCAATAAATATAACGTTCCAGGAAGTTGTTTTTTTCTTACCATAAATTAGGCATGAACTAAGTTATGCAGAAAGAAAAAAATAAAGGGAGCGCTGTAATGCATTATAATGCATCCCTTTCTGGCAATGAAAGGGTTAAAAAACATATTTATTAACACAATAAATCTAAAATATGGGCTCTTGTCTCTTTTTTTTTTTTTTTTTTACCAAATGTCGGGGACATAATTTCATACTGTGACACTTCCACTATGATACAGGTTTGACCCAACATCAGATTTGATTTACTCTATTATGACTGATGGTTTTTTATATTCCTGTTATTTAACACATGACTGCTTGGAAGAGTTCCTATTTAGCCTGCCATGCTGGGGTCAGGCAAATTGTCACCCACAGCAGTTCTGTATCAAATACACATTATTTGTCGCCTCTGCTGGTTAAAGAGAAATTAAAAAATAAGGGCCAGATTACGAGTGGAACGCAAAATATCGCTTTTTACAAACGGTATATCTGTGCTCCACTCAGTGCGCTAGTGTTACAAGTTAGGTACAATGCAACCTCACTTTTGCATTGCACAGAAGCTTTGCTCTCGCAAGAGCGCACTTGCGTAGGCTCCAAAGGGAGCCTTGTTCTCATGCGTGAGACACGGCATGAGAACCTAGTGCAGTGAAGAGGCTAAGTCGCACAGAGATGGGCAGCAAATTTAAATATATATGTATATGAATATATACATACAGCATATATGTATGTGTTTATATGTGTATATACACATATTAACACATAACTATATATGTATATAAGCACATACATATATAATTACAGGGATAACACAGTCCCCATAGATAGATAGATACACATATTAACACATAACTATATATGTATATAAGCACATACATATATAATTACAGGGATAACACAGTCCCCATAGATAGATAGATAGATACACATATTAACACATAACTATATATGTATATAAGCACATACATATATAATTACAGGGATAACACAGTCCCCATAGATAGATAGATACACATATTAACACATAACTATATATGTAATGTATATAAGCACATACATATATAATTACAGGGATAACACAGTCCCCATAGATAGATAGATAGATACACATATTAACACATAACTATATATGTATATAAGCACATACATATATAATTACAGGGATAACACAGTCCCCATAGATAGATAGATACACATATTAACACATAACTATATATGTAATGTATATAAGCACATACATATATAATTACAGGGATAACACAGTCCCCATAGATCACAATATAAAGGCACTTTTCAGTGCCATTTTTTTCTTCTAACACCCCACACCCACTAACTTTAAACCCTAAAAACTGTTTAGTGCAGATTAAAGAAAAATAAAAAATGCTTCGTTTTTATTTTGAGAAAGGGACCTCGCATTTTATTTTGGGGGCGATTGGGAGACATTTTAAAAATTAACCAGGGGTCTGACCTCTGGTAAATTTTTGGAGCGCTAATTGCTACCACAAGCTCATGGTAGCAACAAGCTAGTTATTTATCATGCGTCTGTAGATGGGCCTATTTATGGGCGCGCAAAAAAATAGCGTTTCACTTTCAATCTAGCCCTAAATTAAATTCTAGATATAATGATGTATTCAAACGTTAGCCTGAGACCATCTTGATTTTTTTAATTATGCAAATTGTTTACATATTGAAGATAGGAGTGTAAAATTTTAGTTTTTATTATTTTACTTTAGGTTCTATAAAATAATCAGCACTGCCATATAGAAAGCTTAGTTTTCCTTATTCTTTCTCTTCTGTTGAGGGCAATTATGAACATCCTATATTGTGGCAGTCATGCGCAGTAGAGACTGCAGCACGAGATAAACATACCTGGCCATAAGGAAGGGTTAGGATTGAGGATTAAGTGAAAAACATTTTTTTTACCCCATTATTTATTTTTTCTGCTTTTCCTGTAAATTAATTCTGAAAATTAAATTAAAAGGGGAAGTTGAGTCAAGAAGAGTACAGTCATTGGTGTTCCTTTGGCAGGGGCCGGGCAGGCAGATGCAGGGTCACGTCATAGTAAGAGTTGGGTGGTCAGAGGGCAAGTGGGTCAGCTGAGGTATAAAATATTAAGGTCAGGCTGCTCACTTTTTTAGCAAGCAGATTATTTTATTTTGCATTTGAAACAAGTGTGAAAGATACTTGTATAAAAATTGAGCATTCTCACAAATCTTTTTTGACTGGAGCAAATGTAGTAAGCAATAATAGGATTTGTGTGAGAGCAAGACTAGCTTTTTCCAAAGACTCAGGTCAAGAATGGCTGAAATCTAAGCCTACAGAAGACAGTGATTAAAGTGACGGTAAATATAACCCCCTTTCTCTAATCATATCCGGAATGTTAGTGATATTTCAGATGGAGTTTAAAGGGACAGTCTAGTAAAAAATAAAATGTTATAATTCAGATAGGGCATGTCATTTTAAACAACTTTCCAATTTACTTTTATCATACATTTTGCTTTGTTCTCTTGGTATTCTTAGTTGTAAGATAAACCTAGGTAGGCTCGTAAGCTAATTTATAAGGCCACCTCTTATCTGAATGCATTTTGACATTTTCTCAGCATTTTCTGCATTAGTTCATGTGTGCCATATAGATAACATTGTGCTCACGCCCATAAAGTTACCTAGGAGTCAGCATGTCTGTCAAAATAACTCTGCAGAGGCTTAGATACAAGGTAATCACAGAGGTAAAAAGTGTATTAATATAACAGTGTTGATTATGCAAAACTGGGGAATGGGTAATAAAGGGATTATCTATCTTTTTAAACAATAAGACATTATAAGACTTAAAACCTGAAAGTATAAGGGGTCGATTTACGAAGCAGCGGATGCTGCTTCCGACCCACTCCGCTTCAGTTCCACCTGAAGCGGAAGTTAAGAAGCAGCAGTCCTAAGACCACTGCTCCTTAACTCGTCCGCCACCTCTGAGGTGTCGGACAGCAATCAGCCCGATCGAATATGATCGGGTTGATTGACACTTCCTGCTAGTGGCCGATTGGCCACTAATCTGCAGGGGGCGGTATTGCACCAGCAGTTCACAAGAACTGCTGGTGCAATGATAAATGCAGACAGGGTATGCTGTCAGCATTTATCGATGTGCGGCGGACATGATTCGCTATATGGGATCATGGGGCCCATTTATCAAGCTCCGTATGGAGCTTGAGGGCCCATGTTTCTGGCGAAACACCAGTTATGAAGCAGCGGTCTAAATACCGCTGCTCATTAACCTGTCCGCCTGCTCTGAGGAGGCGGACAGACATCGCCGCAATTCGATCGAATACGATAGGGTTGATTGACACCCCTTGGGTGGGCGTGTCCAATTGTGTGAATGATGAATGTGGAAGCTACGGCTTGCTCCTCTGCTTGACAAAAGTTATAGTTGTAGCGATCTTTAAAGGGACATTAAACCCAAATTTTTTCTTTCATTATTCAGATAGAGAATACCATTTTAAACAACTTTCTAATTTACTTCTATTATCTAATTTGCTTCATTCTCTTGATATTGTTTCCTGAAAAGCATATCTAGATAGGCTCAGTAGCTTCTGATTGGTGGCTGCACATAGATACCTCATCTGATTGGCTCACCTTTGTGCATTGCTATTTCTTTAACTAAGGATATCTAAAGTATAAAGCAAATTAGATAATAGAAGTAAATTGGAATGTTGTTTAAAATTGTATTCTCTGTCTGAATTATGAAAGAAAATTTTGGGGTTTAATGTCCCTTTAACTAATTGATAGAAGGAATTTGATCTTGAGATGTAGATGCTCTGGGATGATTTGGTATTCACGCAGATTGACTAGTATTAGTACATTTACATTTTAGTATCTCGGATATAGTGTTCAGTTATTGATACATATTGCTACAACGTGTCAGGCAGTGATACACTTTGACAAGGGGAGATATACTATACCCTATATTAGTCCATACACTTTGCTGAATGAACGCTTATATGAAGGTTATGTAACCTAGCAGCCTCAGTAGAAGAATATACACTGAGAACGATTTATGACATAAACTGTGTTTGGATGGATGGGTGTTATGCAGTGTGAGATGGTGTAACACTGTGTCATTTGTGTATACGTTTGATTAGTGAACGTTGCAGTAACTTTAAGAATACATAGTTACATTCATGAAATGATGAATACGGTACATAAGAATTGATTCTAACTATGTGTGTATGGTGTTTAAAGACATAGGGCAACTAGCCAGAAATCGTCTGACTGGGTTCAATCCCAGCAGTACGCAGACAGGAGGACGCCTTTGAGCGCATAGTTCTGTGTGCATTGTATGATTTTCTGTGCCCCATACCGTACACTAAATTCTTTGGGCTCTCCACTCTCTTCTCACAGTCTCATGGGATCACAATAAGGCCACACAGCCCATTTTTATGCCTATTGTTTTTAATTCATATTTGTTGGATCACTTAATATTTGATTATATAGGAATGGTTTCCTATTGATCCAATTTGATACAGTTCGTTTGTGCATATATGTTAAATAAAGTGTTATTTTACTTTTCCCATTTACTAATATTTATGCAGTGTGTAATTCAGCACTTGGCTTCAATGCCACAAATCCTTTAATTTTCCTTAACGCATCCTCTATTGACACCCCTTGCTAGAGGCCGATTGGCCGCCAATCTGCAGGGGGCAGCGTTGCAGCTCTTGTGAACTGCTGGTGCAATGCTGAATACACTCTCTGCATTTAGCGATGTCTGTCGGACATGATCCGCTGATAGGATCATGTCGGACAGACACATAATAAATAGGCCCCCATGTCTGTACGCATCATGATAAATTTACCCCTCAGGGTGAAAAAGTTTTTTTTTCCTCAAAACACATCCAAAACATATTAAAATAAAGTGTCACAGTCATATATACACTTTTTAATAAAAAAATAAAAAATATAATTTTAATATTGCTTAAAAGGTATTAAAAAGGTTAAAAATGAATATGGTATAGGACAAAGTATTTGACTACAAAAGGCTCCAACGTGTGTGTGTGTCTGTATATGTGTATATTTAAGTATACATGTGTATTGATGTGTCTATGTGTAAATATATGTAAATATCTATGTGCACAGACACATACATATAGACACATATAAGCACATGCAGACACACACACACATATATATATACTGTATATATATATATATATATATATATATATATATATATATATATATATATATATACACACACACACTTTTATGTGTTTTTAAAAGAAATACTTTAAATTCTTATGTCCTTCACATTGAAGAAAATGTTTTTTTTTATTTTTTAGATAAATATTTCTATATAAAATTATCGTTATGCAATATACATATACAGGTAGCCCTCAGTTTACGCCGGGGTTAGGTTCCAGAAGGAATGGTTGTAAATCGAAACCGTTGTAAATTGAAACCCAGTTTATAATGTAAGTCAATGGGAAGTGAGGGAGATAGGTTCCAGGCCCCTCTCAAAATTGTCATAAGTAACACCTAATACTTTTAAAGCTTTGAAATGAAGACTTTAAATGCTAAACAGCATTATAAACCTAATAAAATAATCACACAACACATAATATATAATTAAACTAAGTTAAATGAAAAAAACATTTGCTAAACAGCATTATAAACCTAATAAAATAATCACACAACACAGACTTAACTTGCATTTTTTTGCAAACAGTTATTTCTATGCATTCCAATCTGGACTGATTTATAGACAAGAAGATCTTGTTCCTTTGAAATCTGCTCGATAGCTCAGGTCTGGTTAAACTGATTAATTTCAGCTTGCTTGGCTTTGCTGCAACACAAGCGGACAGCTCCACCTACTGGCTATTTTAATAAATGCACTGCTTCTCAATGCTTTTCAATAGCAGTCACATGACTGGAAAAAAAAGGTTGTTATTCTGAAACGGTGTAAATTGAACCGTTGTAAAATGAGGGCCACCTGTATATTTATATCTGTATATATTCATATAGATAGATATGTATAGATTTATATTTTACAAAAAAAATGCTATATATATATATTTATAAATTAAAAGATTTTCTTCTATCTGAAGAACACAGGAATGTAAAGTATGCCTAATGCACCTTAGGCTTTAGTGCAGTTGATCTAGCGCAGTGTTGGGTTAGCATGTTACTGATAATAATTAGTTTTTGTAGCATTCCCCAAAGAAGTCTATGGAGAAAATGAACTATCGCGGTCATGATATCCAAAATCCGGAAGATGGAGTCTTTCGCTTGCATGATAACGTTTTGCTTTCAACTTGTAATACACGCGCTTTTCCGGCCATGCTAATATTTTACTTTGAGCACAGTTAGCACTCAAGCATAAAAAAAGAAATTAGAGTGCCACTTGCAATCTGGCCTCTATTGCACACGTTTGCTAACATAAAAAGGCATTTTATATTGCATTTAGAGAGCTCAGAATAAATCAAGTCCTCAAATTGCAATTCACAAAATATCCACCAACAAAGCACCACTTGAAGACACTCCAGCTGCAGGTAAGTATGTGGTGGGGAAATATTTGTTTCCTACTATAATCAATGTTTCTGTATATCGTGAGCACTTTAGGATATTTGTTTTTGCAGCTTGTAAGGATGATTAGTTCATATGCACAAATATAAATTGAGTGATGTTATATTAAAATGAAATTGTTATATGTTGAAAGCTCAAATTAAATCTCACAACAGCTATAAATAATTAAAATGTACAATGAATGTCTATTTCCATTATAAACTGTGCTTTTTTTTTCAGTAAAAAAAATCTTGAAAACAATGAGTAGCTATAGTGTATATATAGGGGCCAATTTATCAATGTCTGTCCAACATGATATGCTGTAGTGTATCATGTCCGACAGACATCGCTGAATGCCGACAGCATACGCTGTCGGCATTTAACATTGCACAAGCAGTTCACCAGAACTGTTTGTGCAATGCTGCCCCCTGCCGATTTGCGGCCAATCGGCAGCTAGCAGGGGGTGTCAACCAGCCCGATCGCAGACCGTAGCCTCAAAGGCGGCATACCAGTTATGAAGCAGAGGTCTTAAGACCGCTGCTTCATAACTGCTGTTATGTAACTGCTGTTTATGGCGAGCAATTCAGAGCTTGATAATTTGGCCCCATAGTGTAGGTGGCAGTGAGAATATAAATTAATCTAAAAAATAAAAAAATATAAACAAGAATAGTATTTAATCACATAGATTCTGCACTGACTGGCAGCGACCATCATCTGCTGGGGAAAGCTAAGTTTGTACAAGAACTCTCTCGGCTCAGTCAGGGGGGATTTTTGATTTACCACCTCTAAGCTGAAGAGGTTAGGCAGAACAGGTTATAATCTATAGCTTCACAACAAGTGTGAAATATTTAGTTTTTCTTCTTTTTTTTCTCAGTTTCCCTCAAATTGTCCAGAATATGTAATGTACACTTCAGAAACCTGTATCTGCAACAATCTATGAAGTGAATGTTTAATCTGTGAAGTTTCATTGTTACAGCTATCCCTACTATTCTAGTTAATTCATTCCCTTTAAAATGAGTAGTAGGAAAAAGAGATGACTGAAAGTAAATATAAGTGTAGAGAGAGATATGGACGGAGGATAAAAATACAATGAATCTGAAAAAGAGGTGAGGTGACCTACTGTGAACTGAAGGATACTAGATGGCTTGCTGTTAGAGGAAAATCATTAAAGGGCAGTCTATTCAAAATTAAATGTTCATGATTCAGATAGGGCATGTAACTTTCCAATTTACTTTTATCATCACATTTTCTTTGCTCTCTTGGTATTCTTTGCTGAAGGTTAAACCTAGGTAGGCTCATATGCTAATGTCTTAGCCCTTTAAGGCCGCCTTTTATCTGAATGCATTTTGACAGTTTTGCACAACTAGAGGGCACAGTTCATGTGTGCCATATAAATAACATTGTGCTCATGCCCGTGGAGTTACCTAGGATTCAGCACTTATTGGCTAAAATGCAAGTCTGTCAAAAGAATTGAAATAAGGGGGCAGTCTGCAGAGGCTTAGAAACAAGGTTATCACAGAGTTAAAAAGTATATTAATATAACAGTGTTGGTTATGCAAAACTGGGGAATGGGTAATAAAGGGATTATCTACCTTTTTAAACAATAAAAATTCTGGAGTAGACTGTCCCTTTTAGGTCAGAGAGCTGTATATAGGAATGGAATAGTATATCCAGTAAACTAAATTGTTTACTACTGTGTGAATAGTCTGATAACATGTTTATGGGCTTGATAGGATGTTTTGTTTCCTTGATTTGCTCCATGTACTAAGGCTAAGCAGTGTAAGCTGCTTCGGAACCCTTGCGGGGTAGGTTTGCACATGCACTGCTTCTTACAATTTCCCCCAAATCGCTCACTTAGTGTAATTTACAGCCCTTCACTTGCGCAATTGGTCACGTGAGGGAAGGGGGAGGCATTAAGCGCTCACTTGAGTGTGCAATGATACTTACAGGCAGGGACTACCAGGGTCCACTGCCCGTTTGCTGTGAAGCAGTTTAATACATGTGGCCTCATTACACTATACATTCGATCAGGATGCTCTCATGGTACATGGGCAGAAATCCAGTTTCATGATAAGTAGCGTAAACAATCACTTTTTGTACCAAAAAATGTCCATAAAAATATCTTGCATCTTATATTCCAAACATATCAAGGCATGAAATTCTAGACAGGTTTTATAGATTGGATTTGTGCCTTTCAACTGTCCTTTATGGCCTCTACACAATGAGGTAGCTACAATATATACTGTTTCATTGTCTGCTTGCCTGACATTTCTTATCCTCTCCTTTACTTTAAAGTTAAAGAGACAATGCACTCAATAAAAAAATCTAAAACAAATATGAAAAAAAGAGCAATTAGGAGTGATATAGTTGTATGAAATAAAGATTAAAATAGGAAGTCTAATATATATGCACCTAATACCCATCAGATCCCATTTCTTAAGAGAATTCTTAGGTTAGTGATTGAGATCAAACAAGGTAATTTGATGTTGGGGGGTAATTTTAATTTAGTATGGGACCCCTCTCTTGATAAAAAAGGAGTCAAGTCGTACACCCATGATTGTTCCACCAGCTTCCTGGCCAGCTCATTTAGATCACTGATGTCCCAATATGGACTATATGACATTTGGAGAGCCTTACACCCTATAGAGAGGGATTTTACATTCTACTCAAACCCACACAAGATGTACTGTAGACTGGATTACTTTTTTTCAGATCTGTGGACATTAAACTCAGTACATAGCTCGTCAATATAATAACTGCATGGTCTGATCATGATCCCGTCATAGTCTCCCTTCAACCTCCCTCTAAAAAGATAAGTCTGAAATGGAAATATGAAGACTGGTTTATGAAAGACCCTATCCTTTTACAGAAATTTGAGAAACAAATTAAGGAGTTCATAACCTTTAACGATACAGGCCAAACTTCTATACAATTTGTCTGGGCATCCCTCAAGGCTTTTGTCAGGGGATTATGCATAAAGCAGGCTGCGCTAGCCCATAAGAAACAAGGGAAGTCCTTAGCTGAACTAACTTGCTTATATAGATCTATCTCATCCATACAAAAAACAAATCCTACTAGTCTCGGCTTGTCCCAATTAGAGAAGATTTGCGCTGACATTAGACACTTAGAGTTAACTAGGACCCAAAAAATGTTAAGCAGGTATAGACAAATATTCTATTCACATGGTAATAAAGTGAATGCCATGTCAGCAGCCAAACTTAGGCACAGGCAAGTCCAACTGCAAATTTCCTCTATTAAGAAAGGTGCGACTCTTGCAATAGCCCCAGGAGATATTGGGGAATCATTCCGCTCATACTATTCTTCTTTATATAACCTAAATGACTCACAAAATAGTCATGGTACCACTGCCCCAACTACCCGCACTTATCTCAACTCGCCCCACCTTCCAAGTTTGGAAGATAAACAGATTGAGCATCTTAGATCCCCTATCACTCTAGAGGAACTCCAGGTAGTAATCATACAGGTAAAAACGAGCAAAGCTCTGGGCCCAGACAGATTCACTGGGCAGTTTTACAAGACCATTGCAGACACCATCAATCCCCTATTGTTGAAGACCTTTAACAATTTTGCTAGTTCAGGCAATGTCCTTAGTGAATTTCTTGAAGCCGAAATTATTACAATTCTTAAAATGGGTAAGGACCTGCAACTCTGCCAGAGCTACAGACCCATCTCACTTATTAATTCTGATCTCAATTTATATTCAACATTTTTAGCTAATAGATTGGCAGGAGTAATACCAAAAATAATTCAGGTGGGGTTTGTGCCCAGTAGAGAAGGTCCTCATAACACGCATCATATCTATCTTATATGAAGCTAATAGATGGAGTGTTCCCCTCCTGGCCCTGTCACTTAATGCCGAGAAGGTGTTTGACAGGGTCCGGTGGGATTACTTGTTGGAGGTCTTGGAGACGTCTAATCTTACTCGGCAGTTTACTTTGGTGGTCTGGGCCCTTTATTCCCACTTGACTACTAGAATTAGAGGAGTTGGGTTCAGCTCAGATTACTTCACCATCACTAATGGTACCAGGCAGGGCTGTCCACTGTCGCTCCGTTTATTCGCCCTGGCCATAGAGCCCCTAGCCCAAGCCATTAGGTTAAAACTAAATATTACAGGAATGTCATTCGGTAACACCCAAAATAAAATAGCATTGTTTGCTGATGATGTCACTCTTCTTCTGACATCCCCCGAGACATCTATGCCAGCAGTATTTAATACCATTGATGACTATAGTAAATACAGCCTGTATAAACTCAACCTAACAAAAACAGAAAAACTCCATATTCACATCCCCCAGACCGACCTCATAGAATTAAAACGTAAATACCCTTTTCAGTGGTCCTCGTGCACAATCAAACATCTTGGAGTACATCTGAGTCCTGACTTAAATGTAGTCATCTCCAAATCGACTCCTGGAGTTTGGGAAATTATTAAATGGATGTGAATATAGGGAATTCTCTTGGACTGGTAGAATTGCTGCAGTCAAGATGGCCTTTTTACCGAAGCTCACCTATCTGTTACGTTGCCTCCCCCTCCCAATACCTAGATCCATTCTAAATAGATTGCAAAGCCTGATCTCCATATACATGTGGAAAGGTAAGCGGCCCCGCATCGCTACTATGATTATACAAAAGACGATCCATAGAGGGGGACTATCTTACCCTAGTGTATTACTTTATTATGATGCTGCTCACCTTTCTCAGTTAACGAGTTGGTGTACACCGGCAGCCAGTTTTCTTTGGCAGGAAGCCGAACAATCTCTCCTACCTAGAGGCATCAATTTATCTGATCTCCCCTGGATCCCCTCACACCTGCGGAGTAGCTTAAATATTGCCCACCTGCTCATACTAGACAAACTTAAACATTGGGACATGAAGAAACACTTACCAAACCTCTCCCCCCATCCTTCACCTATATACAATATTGATATCCCTCCCCCGAAACACATCTCTCTAAATGGGCTAAAACTGCAAACCTCCCCATTCCAGATTTATATAGGACAGGCAGCTCTTTTCACTTCTACATTCATTACATTTTGAATATCTTCTCCTTACAAGCCTATTGACCTCCTGGGGTCTAGATGGACGCAACTCTAGAAAGCCAACCAAATGGGAACATAGATGGATACTGGGTAAATCCCTCAAGGGCTCCCTCTCCTTTCATTATTAACTACACCTTCTATGCTCATTAAACATAACCAATATTTTGCTTGGGAGAGAGATCTTCACACAGTAACAGAGACTGGGGAGTGGTTCGGGGAGCTGGTGGCACCCAAAAAAAATATTACATTGTGCAACTTTATGGGAGCTCTACTATAAAATAACGGTGTTTTGGCACTTAGTCGCCACTACACTTTATAAATTCTATAAATCCTCTCCCCTTTGTTGGAGAGAATGTGGAAATGTGGGTACACATTTACACATTTGATGGGAGTGTCCAAGTATTAAAGGTCTATGGAGAACTGTCTTCAAAACCCTACATGGCTTACATATCAATATACATATAGATCCTGTCATGGGTCTTCTCCATCATGGTACCTCTGGTCTGCAAAAGACAGATAAAGCCCTAATGGTATACCTGCTAATGGCCACAAAGCTAGCAATAGTGAGAGATTGGAAACAGTCTCCTCCTCCCTCCTTTTCTAAGATCTTAGACATTATGGAGTACATTAAATCTATGGAACGATATGCCTTAGAATGCTGAAAAAACTAGATTTATACCATAATATATGGTATGCGTGGGATTCCTTTCGACAAGCATAGACACAAGGTCCTTCCTATTGTAGTAAAAAAAGTACGATATTAAATCATACGATAGGGTGCGCTATACTAATGCACGAGAATTGTGCGTGTTATCTGTGCTGGCGTGTCAAAAAAAATTCAAAATATGGATCTAAAAATGATCATAAATTATAATATTGTGTTTGTATTAGTGCTTGTATGAATAAATACACAAAAGGAATAAAAAGAATAAAATGTTTTCTAGTATGTATGTCTAAAAGACTGAATGTGTTTAGTTTGGTGAATATATGACTCACATAAATAGTGGTGTGTACTCAAAAAAACCTCATCCCATACAATGGGCATATGATATGGATAAAGTGATAAAATATTACATATATTGACAATAAATTGAATATTAGAAAATAAAGGAAAATACAAACGAATTCACATAAAGTGCAGAGTCAATGATAGATAGGTGAAATCGACACTGTCGGAATCAATAATTCTGGAAGGCTGCTCCACTCCAAACCGGTGGTAAATCGGGTGAACTGAAAAATTGAAAGCACAAAGAGAGAGCGCCTAATGGTGTAATATCGTCAAGATCAAAAGTGATACAAACATAAAAAGTATCTGCCAAGTGGATACTCACAAAGAGCTTAGCACTCGCAAGTAGTGCATACAGGCGGGCTGACCTTTGTACAGCAGTCAGTACGCTGAATGTGTGGAAGTCGTGTCAGAGATCTTAATACAGCAGTCAGCACGCTGATTGTTTGTAGCTGTTATCGGCTTAGGCTTGTCCTCCGCACCCAGCGTGTGTACTGAATTCTCAGCTGTGGCTCAACTGTTCTCTGAGGGAAGGAAATCCTCTAGGTATGACGTGGACACACCAAAAAATGCACCTGGGGCTTGGTGAAGGCTCAGAATACACACAGTGCATACAAGTTGTTGTTCAGATTAGTAAGTCACAGAATAAAAACGGGTGACTAAAAAATATTTTTTAAATCACCAAATAAAAAAGGAAGTCAGCGGACAAAATGTTAGGTAAAAATAATTTAAAAGAAATTTATTTTAAGAGCTAAATACAACGCGTTTCTCGGCCGATAATGCTCACTGGCCGTTTCATCTGATGAAACGGCCAGTGAGCATTATCGGCCGAGAAACGCGTTGTATTTAGCTCTTAAAATAAATTTCTTTCAAATTATTTTTACCTAACATTTTGTCCGCTGACTTCCTTTTTTATTTGGTGATTTCAAAAATATTTTTTAGTCACCCGTTTTTATTCTGTGACTTACTAATCTGAACAACAACTTGTATGCACTGTGTGTATTCTGAGCCTTCACCAAGCCCCAGGTGCATTTTTTGGTGTGTCCACGTCATACCTAGAGGATTTCCTTCCCTCAGAGAACAGTTGAGCCACAGCTGAGAATTCAGTACACACGCTGGGTGCGGAGGACAAGCCTAAGCCGATAACAGCTACAAACAATCAGCGTGCTGACTGCTGTATTAAGATCTCTGACACGACTTCCACACATTCAGCGTACTGACTGCTGTACAAAGGTCAGCCCGCCTGTATGCACTACTTGCGAGTGCTAAGCTCTTTGTGAGTATCCACTTGGCAGATACTTTTTATGTTTGTATCACTTTTGATCTTGACGATATTACACCATTAGACGCTCTCTCTTTGTGCTTTCAACCTTCCTATTGTAAATTGGCTTCTGGCTGCCGGAACCTTCCAGAACCCCCCCTTTTTTTTGCCCTCTAGACCAGCCAATGTACCCATTTGCCAGGAGTTGATCATGAATACGTTTTTGTAGTTACCACATAATTCTATGTCCTTCAGCAGTTTACCTATGAAGTATATCTTATATTTTTACTAAAAGTATCCTGCTCATTCAATTATGTGTCATATTGAACTAATTTGAGTTTATTGTAAATATATAAGTTCTGTGGTTATCATTCTCAGAGTGATGTTATTTCCTATATCAGTTGGTTTGCGTGTAACCATTGACATAGCCCCTGTTAAAAGCTGTTATCTTCTTAGATGTTATAAAATAAGATTCTCAATTTGTTGATAACTATGTAATATACAACTATTACCTTGTGATATGTGAAACTTAAAGGGTCAATAATGTAACCACTGGAAACTGACAACTTTAATGTATATTGCTTGTTATGGTACTTTACGGATGTTTATGTATCAAGAATCTCAATAAAAGATTATTTAAAAAAAAAAAAAAAAGAAGTCTAAAATATACAGAGACAAGATTAAAGTCTAATTCTACAATAGAAATATTTATGTAATTGGTAAACATAATAGCACATTACTCTAAATCAGCTCACATCTGTTAAAGGTACATAGTTTGTACTATTTATAAAGTCTTCATATTTCTTTTCAGTCCTACACTATTGCTTGGGCTCTTTGCAGAAAGGATTTTGAGCAAAGAAGGAAGGCAGCCTTTTGATCAACCTCCAACAATGGTTTATTGTCATTTTAGATGGATCTCAACTTTAAAGTGAGAATATTCTGCAAATGTTAATTGCTTTAGAATATTCTAGTCTAGTGTTTCTTATGTCTACAGCAGCATTTATGGTCATTCACATTTTTTTTAATTTACTATTTATTTTAAAGTGGTAATATTAAATAAATAACAGTTAAATAAAAAAAAATTGTAACAGATAATATCCTTACAAACATTACTTGCTGGTTAGAGTTGAATTGATGGTGTAAATTGATAGTAAAACTTGACAGCAAACATCTTTCTAAGTGATGCTTACAGGAAGTGCACCCTGAATTATGAACATGTATAAAATTTGACAAATGGTTTCATTTTAACATGCCCTTTGTTCTTCTCAACAAAAACTGTGTACATTTTAGTTGAAAGAAAAAAAAACCGGAATAATTGATTTAATGTAAATTTTGATGTCTCTTCGGCAGAAAGCTCATATTTTCAGCACAGAAGAATCAATAAAAAAAGGAAAATATACTTTAAAATGTTCTTCTTTAGATTGAAACAATATTAAGGGGACATTCAAGTGCAAAATAAATTGCTCTATTCTTTATTGTCAAACTCCTTTGTTTTTTTATATACTTGGGCAGCCAATCAGGTGAAGGCATACATGTGTATGATCCAATCACTGGCCATATCCTCATCCGGAGCTGAACAGGGGAATGTTTCAGGAGTGCAAATCTGTGTATGATTTTAACCTTTTTTTACAGGGAGTGCAGAATTATTAGGCAAATGAGTATTTTGACCACATCATCCTCTTTATGCATGTTGTCTTACTCCAAGCTGTATAGGCTCGAAAGCCTACTACCAATTAAGCATATTAGGTGATGTGCATCTCTGTAATGAGAAGGGGTGTGGTCTAATGACATCAACACCCTATATCAGGTGTGCATAATTATTAGGCAACTTCCTTTCCTTTGGCAAAATGGGTCAAAAGAAGGACTTGACAGGCTCAGAAAAGTAAAAAATAGTGAGATATCTTGCAGAGGGATGCAGCACTCTTAAAATTGCAAAGCTTCTGAAGAGTGATCATCGAACAATCAAGCGTTTCATTCAAAATAGTCAACAGGGTCGCAAGAAGCGTGTGGAAAAACCAAGACGCAAAATAACTGCCCATGAACTGAGAAAAGTCAAGCGTGCAGCTGCCAAAATGCCACTTGCCACCAGTTTGGCCATATTTCAGAGCTGCAACATCACTGGAGTGCCCAAAAGCACAAGGTGTGCAATACTCAGAGACATGGCCAAGGTAAGAAAGGCTGAAAGACGACCACCACTAAACAAGACACACAAGCTGAAACGTCAAGACTGGGCCAAGAAATATCTCAAGACTGATTTTTCTAAGGTTTTATGGACTGATGAAATGAGAGTGAGTCTTGATGGGCCAGATGGATGGGCCCGTGGCTGGATTGGTAAAGGGCAGAGAGCTCCAGTCCGACTCAGACGCCAGCAAGGTGGAGGTGGAGTACTGGTTTGGGCTGGTATCATCAAAGATGAGCTTGTGGGGCCTTTTCGGGTTGAGGATGGAGTCAAGCTCCACTCCCAGTCCTACTGCCAGTTTCTGGAAGACACCTTCTTCAAGCAGTGGTACAGGAAGAAGTCTGCATCCTTCAAGAAAAACATGATTTTCATGCAGGACAATGCTCCATCACACACGTCCAAGTACTCCACAGCGTGGCTGGCAAGAAAGGGTATAAAAGAAGAAAATCTAATGAAATGGCCTCCTTGTTCACCTGATCTGAACCCCATTGAGAACCTGTGGTCCATCATCAAATGTGAGATTTACAAGGAGGGAAAACAGTACACCTCTCTGAACAGTGTCTGGGAGGCTGTGGTTGCTGCTGCACGCAATGTTGATGGTGAACAGATCAAAACACTGACAGAATCCACGGATGGCAGGCTTTTGAGTGTCCTTGCAAAGAAAGGTGGCTATATTGGTCACTGATTTGTTTTTGTTTTGTTTTTGAATGTCAGAAATGTATATTTGTGAATGTTGAGATGTTATATTGGTTTCACTGGTAAAAATAAATAATTGAAATGGGTATATATTTGTTTTTTGTTAAGTTGCCTAATAATTATGCACAGTAATAGTCACCTGCACACACAGATATCCCCCTAAAATAGCTATAACTAAAAACAAACTAAAAACTACTTCCAAAACTATTCAGCTTTGATATTAATGAGTTTTTTGGGTTCATTGAGAACATGGTTGTTGTTCAATAATAAAATTAATCCTCAAAAATACAACTTGCCTAATAATTCTGCACTCCCTGTATAATAAAAATAAAAAAGTTAAACATATAGTAAAAGATGGGAAATTGTTTAGAAATAAGAAATGTTAAATAAATCAAGCATTTACTTGTGCACTAGAATGTCCCTATAGATTTAGATACGATATACTTTTTAACTTTGTAATCTATAGAAAAATAAACACAACTTATTTTCAAGTGCATTTTATGTATACAGAAAATAATACAGGTATTCCTGGATTGTGTAAACCAGACTATGCATTTAAGAAGCAAACACATATCGTAAAGTATAGACAGTAAAGGCACAAAATGGCACGTCACTGCCCATAATCCTTTGCTATAGTTAAACCTTAAAGGGACAGTCTACACCAGAATTGTTATTGTTTAAAAAGATAGATAATACCTTTATTACACATTCCCTAGTTTTGCACAACCAACATGGTTATATTAATATACTTTTTACCTCTGTGATTACCTTGTATCTAAGCCTCTGCAAACTGCCTCCTTATTTCAGTTCTTTTGACAGACATCCATTTTAGCCAATCAGAGCTGGCTCACCTGAACTCCACGTGCGTGAGCACAGTGTTATCTATATGACACACATGAACTAACACCCTCTAGTGGTGAAAAACTGTCAAAATGCCCTGAGAGAAGAGGCGGCCTTAGAGGGCTTAGAAATTAGCATATGAACCTCCTAGGTTTAGCTTTCAACTAAGAATACAAAGAGAACAAAGCACAATTGGTGATAAAGGTAGGTTGGAAAATTGTTTAAAATTACATTCTCTATCTGAATCATGAAAGTTTATTTTGGACTAGACTGTTCCTTTAATATTCAATTTCTCTGTATGAATTGAAATATGTTTTACTTTGTAAAAGACAAGTCTCTGAGGTATGCCTATAAAAGGAATAGATATTTTTTATTAAAACAACACACATTTCCTCTGAGTTCTCTGATGTACATAGGAATACAAATACTATTGTCTGTGGATTCTATTGTATGACTCATTTGTGGAAGCTTTTTAAAGTGGCTTAAAGCTTCTTTTAACAATATCGAGGAATGATAACCTCAAGCTTTACTGAACATTAGACTGGGATTTTTATGAACAGCAGACAACAAGAATGCAAATTAAAAGCTCTCTGAAACAGACCTCACATATATAGTATCATATGAAATTTAACAATGACCCCCATTCCAATGTATTATTGTTTGGCTTGTGAAAACTTTGAATTGCGTGCATCCATTCCTTTCTATAAGTTCCAATCCTTTAGAAGTGCAGCTGTTTAAATAAGTGGCATTATACCCACTGTATGAACATCATCACTAAACTTGCAGGACTCCCAACTGCCCTGCATATAAGGACAGTCACAAATTGGAAACTCTGCCCAGCTTTTCCTTTCCTATAACTATCCCAGATTCTAGGACCACACAAACCTGGCCCTTGCTTAATCAACCGAAACAGTGACTCCACCTTGTCTTTCATGGCTCCACTAGTAGAACATTTGTGAGTCTGACCACGTTTCCCTTACGCAGCCTAGGCCCCCCAGTCTTCAAAAACATCAGAACATGCTCTATTCTGGCCACAAGTATCATTTACTTGGCCTAGACGTCCCAGTGGAGAAAAGCATCCAGAATGTTTTGTGAGGTGTGTCCTTACAGGACCATTAAATATAATAGAATTGCATAATTAACAAGTGCAAACAGGCAGTGATTCCTGCATTCAAATAGTTGGTTGTGTTCATTAAACCCCCAGACATAATTAACATTGCAATATCAAACTATTTAGGCTTTGTGTTTAGACATAAATAACATTAGAAGGTCTACTTTACCTGCAAGCTCAGTCCATTTTATGGGCATGCCTTTGAGAACAATAGGCAATGATCTTAATGAGCAAAAACAACTAATTCAAATACAAAAACAAACATACATTATAATTTCCCCATCTATTTAATAATCTTCATTAGGTATAACAACTAATTTGGAAATCACTAAAGGAGCATAAACCCCATCACATTTTTTTTTTCTTCATGATTCAGATAGAACATGCAAATTTAAACAACTTTCCAATTCACTTCTATTATCAAATTTTATTGTTATCTTTAGTTGAAATGAGGAAGGTAAGTTCAGGAGTGTGCACGTGTCTGGCAGCAGTTTTGCAACAATGTTATACATTAGCAAGAGGACTTGATGGAAGCACTGTTTTATGTCAAGTAGTTCTTCCAGTAAGTGCACGCTAACTATCTAGATATCTCTTCAACATGAGAACAAAGCAAATAATAAATTGGATTTTTTTTTTTTTAATTGTATTCTCTATCTGAATCATGAAAGATATTTTGGGGATTTCATGTCCCTTTAAGGGGAAACAAATCTTATAGTACAACGTCCCTTGGGTAGCACTATTCACTTGACCATGCACTGATGGTGTAATATGGCTTCCTATGGTCATATGGACCATTTAGCATAGTGATGTGACTCAGCACACTAATGATATCACCAAGGGGCCACTTATGTACGACTAATGCACTGCGCTAAATGGTTCATTTGATTGCGGGACTGTATATTCAAAAGGCCACTGCTGTTCAGCGTTCATGCTTTGTAAACAAATAGCTATTTTGTTTAGTTAAATAACTCACACAATGTCCTTGATTTTGGCAGTATGGACAAGTCTGTCCTTTTCATTATGTGTACGTTTTACATTAATAGCTAGCATGTATTATGCTCATGCATTTTTCTATGTCTTTCTACTGTGAATAGTTTCAGATTTCCTAATAGAAGTTATAGCTCTGAGTCTCTATCCTTATATACCGAAAATGTATATTGTACATTTAGTGAGTACTGGAGTATCATGACGCTCTTTTCCGCCCTTGCCACAATGAAGATTAATTGGTGCTGATGAATTGTATTTTTCATCTGGTTCCTTTTTAATTATGGGAGGACTGATTCATCAGCTTTTATTTGTGCGGCATTAAAAACCTAAGATATCCTCCCTGCTCATCAAGAAATCAGTTACCGTTTCATATCCTTACTACTGACATTTTATTAATTCATTGCATTCTTTATGGATTAGACAATCGGACATTAAAAGCATCTCAGTTCTTTGAACAATAAAAATATTTCAGGAAATAAATTTGTTGAATTTAAACTAAATCTTTTTTTAAAACAAATATTGGTGATTAGAGCAAATATAGATCATGTGCAAAAAGCAACAAAAATGAAGTTGTAAGTTGAACAAGAAGGAACAAAAATAAAATGCTATGTTGTGCTAAAAGCATTTTATTATCATGCTATTGCTTGTACAAAAAGATGTGTTTTATCACTGCAAAGGGATTAAAAACACAATTAAAATCAGCTTTAGACTGGCTATGCGCTACTGATTGAGTTGAGCTAACCACAAGCAACATATGTGTGTAGCCATGGGATTGGCAGTTAACTGCCTGTCTGCAGTTGACTTTAACTATGTGCTTATCCAATTTGTGGGGATTAAACACAGTTTTGTTTGAGCAATTGTGTAATAACTATATACTCTATCAAATATAACATTTTAATAGTTCTTGTATGTCTTTTTAAATGTATGTATGTGGTTGAAGAAATTACTTATTATATATATATATTACTTATATTAATTTATTGTTGTGTGTGTGTGGGGGGGGGGGGGGGCTGGGTATCCCCTATTATTTCTGCAGCACCACCAATTCTAAAGGGAGTTAACATCCATATATTTTCCTTTCTTATATGTGCTTAAAGTGACACACAAGAGGGCAAAATTATGATTTTGATTAGAAAATCTGTAAAAGGCAGCAAAAAAATATCACCCCCTCTAAGTGTAAACTTTCAAAATTATAGTAGAGATCCACCCCTGCTACCAAGATTTCACTCAGAGACGACCTAGTGTCTCTAATTTAGCAAATGTATATTGTGCCTCATAATGGAAATTTATAAGAAAGAAAGAATGAGATACAAGTTTCTGTAAATCTGTTATACTTTATTGTAATTTATGCGCACTAGCAATTGTTGGGGATATAATTGGGTACAGAAAACCTAAACAAGTGCAATTTGTTTTTGTTTTGTTTTTTTGTGCTAGGGTTAATTATCATCTGGCAGCTCAGAATAGTTACAGAAAAAAAGAAGTATTATATGAAAACTAAAGAAAACGAAGCACAGAAAGTATATCAATACACATATGAGAGCTAATGATATTAAACTCAACTAAGGGCCAGATTAAAAGTGGAGCGGTAGTTATCGCTCCCGCTCGTGCGCGAACTCCTGCTAGAAGTTAGCATTTTGTAGCACTCAAATATATATGTATGTATTTTTGTGTTAAATGTTTACTTTTGCTTGTAAACATTATAAGTGGCCAAACTGGATCCTGAAACATACCAAACCCAGACTCCAAATTCTACTAGATAATTGGGCAATGAAGAGTCTAATTTAGATCTGTTATTAGCTGACCCCCAGCAAAGATAAATATACTCAATATGCTTTTCAAGGGATATATCTTTGGACTGCAAAATGATGCAAAATTCCATTTTAAATGCTTTAAAACATTTACTTTGCGGCTTTCACAGTACACTGACAGAATGACAGAGAGTGGAATGAAACAAGGGGCACATAACAAAGGGTTTCTTGCAGTGCATAACTAGATAGTGAGCACATCACAGAGGGAATACCAAGAAAGTTCAGACAGCAGATGAAAAATGGGTGAGTCATAAAAAGTCATTTATTAGAAAGCTTGTGTGCAGAGGACAAATGGAAGAATGTATTTCTACAACATAGCACAGCTAATCAAATGAATTGTGGTTTACCAATATAAGGTATATTTGTTCAATGTAGTTCAGACAAATGCATTTAGTGAAAAAATCTATAGACTGCAAATTACACAACAGAGTTTGATTACTGATTTAATTATTGACTTAACCCCATAGAGTACATAGCATGATGTTTTCTCTAAAGTTGAGTACTGGAAAATAGAATCAAGTATTGAGGTACAGAAGTTATACCCAAAACTATCTATCAATCTATCTTTCAATCTCTCCATCCATCAATCTATCTATCTACTGTATCTATCATATATCTTTTGCTCTCTCTGTCTTTCTGTTAGTCTGTCAGTCTGTCAGTCCATCCGTCTGTTTGTCTGTCTATCTATCCATCCATCTATATTTCACTCTCTCTGCCTACCTGTCTGTCTATTTAATGTCTATTGAATTTGTAAGTTAGGATTAGACTATACTGTCTTACTTAAGAGCAGTTCATTTTAAAACAGCAGTTTTAATTCAAAAGTTTGGATAAAATACAGAGTTTAACATTTGAATGAAATCATTTTGAGCTGGAAATATAATTTTTCTTTGTTTCACTGATAGCTTAAACTCTGACAACAACAGACTGAAAAAAAGAAAAAGAAAAAAAAACAATATTGGAATTAACAACATACTGTGTATGCCACAATATTATTATTAATAATAATAACAATAGTTTTTACAGGTTTTGCAGGTGCTGTGGTCAGACACTACCAGCTAAAAGATATCACCAGCCATGTATTTATTACCAAATCACACAATGGGGCCGAATTATCAAGCTCCGTATGGATTGATGCCCCTGTTTCCGCGTAAGCCTTCAGGCTCACCCGAAACAGCAGTTATGAAGCAATGTTCTTAAGACCGCTGCTCCATAACTGGTCCGCTGCCTCTGAGGCTGCGGTCTGCAATCCGCCCGATCCTATACGATCGTGCTAATTGACACCCCCTGCTAGCGGCTGATTGGCCACAAATCTGCAGGGGGCAGCATTGGACAAGCAGTTCTGGTGACCTGCTTGTGCAATGTTAAATGCCGACAGTGTATGCTGTCGGCATTCAGCGATGTTTGTCGGACATGGTTCGCTACAGTGTGTCATTTCGGACAGACATTGGTAAATTGGCCCCCAAGTCATTTATGAAAAAGATGTATAAAAAAATTGAACTTTAACACCCTATCAAAATAAACTTATTTGTTTTTTTCAGTTGTTAAAAACAAATGACTGTTCACATACAAATTTGAGACCTTTTGATGATAACATTGCATCTAGTTACATATAATGATAGAATAATAGAATACTAAACTGAAATACAAGTGTCACGTTGAAGTTTATTTTATCCTCCAGAGACTTTGCCAAGTTGTATTTTCCAATCAACAAAAGTCGTGGTTTTGGAATTTCCTTTAATTCTTTTAAAATAAATTTATCTTTTAAAATACAGCTTAAATTGTCATTGTTACCAGACCCATTTAGACAATGATGTCTGCAAAGGTTCCTTTTCTCTCAGTGATATTTATGACTAACACACTTCATTTGACGAAGTTGCGTCCTTCCCCCCACCACCACCACCAATTTTAGCTGTGATATACTCTGAATATCCTTTGTTGCTCTATAAAAGATGCTATTTATCTTGCGCTAAGATGGAAACGCTATTTGTCTCATGTGGCATCTGAGCTTTGAAATAAGACTGCCAACAAGTACTTCATTTCAACATTAAAAAGAGAAAATAAACCATCTGAACTAGTTTGCAATCATATCAGATTCTGTACTTTAGAAAATATGTTCGGATGCCAATTTTTTATTTTACTTTATATTCACAAAATAGAGACAATTATACAGTTTCTTAATAATAATGTGCCTAAAATCCCTCGGCGTTACTAAGATTCAGCATTCTGGTGCCTACTGGGCTAGAAAGTAATTGTTGCAAGACAGTATAACATTGTGTGGCTGTGAATGGTTTTCTGGCAGTCATACTGCATCGTGGGATATAAAACAGAACTTTTTTTTAACAGGCTTTCAAAAAGTTAGTGGAGGAAGTGTGAGTCATTGAATTGCAGAGGCTTAGATAATATGGAAGGACTAGGATATATGCAGAATGAATGCCAAAAAGTAGTGATTCAAATGCTATATAGGTAATCACAAAAAGATAACATTTCTTCAAATGCCATACTGAGATATATATTTTTTTTTAATTAAGTAGTAGGCAACAAATATTCTACATTTATCATTGCACATGCAAATGCTTGTGCAGCCCAGCCCCTGGTCTCATGCAACCAAATGCGCAAGAGCAGGGCCTGTCAATCAACCCAGATGAAAGAGCTAGGGTGATATAACTACATCACCTCTGAGATGGTAAAGAGTATAGGAAGCAATGTCCTCTTCATCATTACTTTTTACTGCACTGCAAGGGTTCAAAGCTGCATCCACAGCTTGGTAAAGGGAGCCTATTGTGTTACAGCTATTTTGTCACAAGTCATAAAAATGAGGAAAGCAATTGTAGTTTAATATGAGGACGGACGTTGTGTCTGAAAACGTTCACAGTAAAGTGTGTTTGTAATTTACAAGACCTGTGGAATGATCTTTTTTTCTGCTTACTTTGTGTACACTTTTGATGCACCCAGGGCCTCAGTTCAGGAGTCAGGAGTGTGGTCTGTATTTTGTATATATATATATATATATATATATATATATATATATATATATATATATATATATATATATACAGTATATATATGTATATATATATATATATATACACATACATATATATATATATATATATATATATATATATATATATAAAGCAGTAAGTGGCTGCTGTGGTTTAAATTTTATAGATGCTTAATGCACCCTGGCAGTTGAGTAACTGTTTGCTTTATATATATATGTAAACACGATTTTTGTATGCAGTATTAAAGAACAGAAAAAAAAATCAGAAAAAAATGCTTCTATAAGCTAAAGTAGCAAGTATTTAGGAACGCAGTTCAACTTGATGTGACCTCCCCTTACACTTGAGCAATAGCAGGAACCTGGCTCTCGTAAACCTAAATGGAATGGAACCCCAATTAATGTCATTGTTAACACCTGTATTTGTCCTAATATTTCATGTCAAAATGACTGCTGTGAAAAAAGTCTATTACACCAGGTTTGTGCAAGACATGATTGAGCATTACATACACATGAGGTATGAGTTTAATTAATTGGAAACTTGCTAATAAGACTAACTTTCAATCACATCATTCCATTCAAAATGTCAAAGATTTTAGCATTTGACATAAATAAAATCATACTTTTGCATCAGTAAGGCCACACAAAAGGAAATCAACAAACAAACAGGATACTCAAGATGTGGTATTCAAGCTGTTATAAAGAAATTTGAAAAATCGTGAGAGGTCAAAGACAAAAAAGGAATGGAAGACTGATGAGTGGTTTCTCAGAGTTTCTTCTTTGAAAGACCGAAAGAAGTCCAGCAATGACCTGGCTCAGCATGTGGCAGCTTTATTGGGATGCCAAGTTGACCCTTCTACAGTCTGAGGAAGCTTGATCAGGAATGGTCTTTGTGGAAAGGTAGCAGCCAAGAAACCCTTTTTTCAGAAGGGGAACAGGGTGATAAGGCTAAGATATGATAGACAAGTTCACATAGATTGGAATGAAAATTAGTGGAAAAGGATATTATGGAGTGACGGATCCAAGTTTGACATTTTTGGGTCCAATTGTAGACAATATTTGAGGAGAAGAGTTGTAGAGATATGGAAGAATGAGTGCTTGTGGCTTTCAGTGAAACATCATAGAGGGCCTATCCTGGTTTGGGGCTTCATTTCTGCCAATGGTGTTGCGATATATTGGGGGGTAGTTATCAAGCCGACTACTTCTCTGGCTTCGCCGGCCCAATACGCCCGCCTAAGCTCGCCTACCTTCGCCGCTGCGGACCTGAAAAAATACGCCTAAATTATCAAATAAAGCTGTCAAAAAGCCGCGGGGCAATGAGCAGCGGACTGTGACAGTTATCACTCATCCGATCTCGCTGCTCTTCGGCTTTTTCCCAGCTTTATTGCTAGCCTGTCACTAAGCACCCACACTAAACTGCACTGTTCTACCCCCTATACCGGCGCCCCCGGAGCCTCCCGCAACTCAATAAAGTTACTAACCCCTAAACCGCCGCTCCTAGACCCTGCCGCAACTCTTATAAATGTATTAACCCCTAAACCGCCGCTCCTAGACCCTGCCGCAACTCTTATAAATGTATTAACCCCTAAACCGCCGCTCCCGGAGCCCACCGCCACCTACATTATACCTAGTAACCCCTATCCTGCCCCCCCTATACCGTCACCCTCTATAATAAAATTATTAACCCCTATCCTGCTGATCCCGCACCTCGCCTCAACTAAATAGTTTAACCCCTAAACCGCCGCTCCCTGAACCCGCCGCAACCTATAATAAATTTATTAACCCCTATCCTGCCCCCCACTACGACGCCGCCACTGTAATAAATTTATTAACCCCTAAACCTAAGTCTAACACTAATCCTAACGCCCCCCTAACTTAAATATTAATTAAATAAATCTAAATAATATTTATATTATGAACTAAATTAATCCTATTTAAAACTAAATACTTACCTTTAAAATAAACCCTAATATAGCTACAATATAAATAATAATTATATTGTAGCTATCTTAGGATTTATTTTTATTTTACAGGCATCTTTCAATTTATTTTAACTAGGTACAATAGCTATTAAATAGTTATTAACTATTTAATAGCTCACCTAGCTAAAATAAAGAGAAATTTACCTGTAAAATAAAAACTAACCTAAGTTACAATTACACCTAACACTACACTATACTAATTATTCCTATTTAAAACTAAATACTTACCTGTAAAATAAACACTAAGGCCTAGATTTGGAGTTCGGCGGTAGCCGTCAAAACCAGCGTTAGAGGCTCCTAACGCTGGTTTTGGCCGCCCGCTGGTATTTGGAGTCAGTGATTAAAGGGTCTAACGCTCACTTTTCAGCCGCGACTTTTCCATACCGCAGATCCCCCTACGCCATTTGCGTAGCCTATCTTTTCAATGGGATCTTTCTAACGCCGGTATTTAGAGTCGTTTCTGAAGTGAGCGTTAGAGCTCTAACGACAAAATTCCAGCCGCCTGAAAATAGCAGGAGTTAAGAGCTTTCTGGCTAACGCCGGTTTATAAAGCTCTTAACTACTGTACACTAACACCCATAAACTACCTATGTACCCCTAAACCGAGGTCCCCCCACACCGCCGCCACTCTATTTAAATTTTTAACCCCTAATCTGCCGACCGCCACCTACGTTATACTTATGTACCCCTAATCTGCTGCCCCTAACCCCGCCGACCCCTATATTATATTTCTTAACCCCTAACTTGCCCCCCACAACGTCGCCGCAAGCTACTTAAAATAATTAACCCCTAATCTTCCGACCGCAAATCGCCGCCACCTACGTTATCCCTATGTACCCCTAATCTGCTACCCCTAACATCGCCGACCCCTATATTATATTTATTAACCCCTAATCTTAGGATTAATATTTATTTTACAGGTAACTTTGTAATTATTTTAACCAGGTACAATAGCTATTAAATAGTTAAGAACTATTTAATAGTTACCTAGTTAAAATAATAACAAAATTACCTGTAAAATAAATCCTAACCTAAGTTATAATTAAACCTAACACTACCCTATCAATAAAATAATTAAATAAACTACCTACAATTAACCTAACACTACACTATCAATAAATTAATTAAATACAATTCCTACAAATAAATACAATTAAATAAACTAACTAAAGTACAAAAAATAAAAAAGATCTAAGTTACAGAAAATAAAAAAATATTTACAAACATAATAAAAATATTACAACAATTTTAAACTAATTACACCTACTCTAAGCCCCCTAATAAAATAACAAAGCCCCCCAAAATAAAAAAATTCCCTACCCTATTCTAAATTAAAAAAGTTACAAGCTCTTTTACCTTACCAGCCCTGAACAGGGCCCTTTGCGGGGCATGCCCCAAGAATTTCAGCTCTTTTGCCTGTAAAAGAATAAATACAATACCCCCTCCCCCCAACATTACAACCCACCACCCACATACCCCTAATCTAACCCAAACCCCCTTAAATAAACCTAACACTAAGCCCCTGAAGATCTTCCTACCTTGTCTTCACCATACCAGGTTCACCGATCCGTCCTGAAGAGCTCCTCCGATGTCCTGATCCAAGCCCAAGCGGGGGCTGAAGAGGTCCATGGTCCGGTCAAAGTCTTCATCCAAGCGGGGCAGAAGAGGATCTTCCATCCGATTGAAGTCATCATCCAGGCGGCATCTTCGATCTTCTTCCATCCGGAGCGAAGCGGCAGGATCCTGAAGACATCCAGCGCGGAACATCCATCCGGACCGACGACTGAACGACGAATGACTGTTCCTTTAAGGGACGTCATCCAAGATGGCGTCCCTCGAATTCCGATTGGCTGATAGGATTCTATCAGCCAATCGGAATTAAGGTAGGAATTTTCTGATTGGCTGATGGATCAGCCAATCAGAATCAAGTTCAATCCGATTGGCTGATCCAATCAGCCAATCAGATTGAGCTCGCATTCTATTGGCTGTTCCGATCAGCCAATAGAATGCGAGCTCAATCTGATTGGCTGATTGGATCGGCCAATCGGATTGAACTAGATTCTGATTGGCTGATTCCATCAGCCAATCAGAAAATTCCTACCTTAATTCCGATTGGCTGATAGAATCCTATCAGCCAATCGGAATTCGAGGGACGCCATCTTGGATGACGTCCCTTAAAGGAACAGTCATTAGTCGTTCAGTCGTCGGTCCGGATGGATGTTCCGCGCTGGATGTCTTCAGGATCCTGCCGCTTCGCTCCGGATGGAAGAAGATCGAAGATGCCGCCTGGATGATGACTTCAATCGGATGGAAGATCCTCTTCTGCCCCGCTTGGATGAAGACTTTGACCGGACCATGGACCTCTTAAGCCCCCGCTTGGGCTTGGATCAGGACATCGGAGGAGCTCTTCAGGACGGATCGGTGAACCTGGTATGGTGAAGACAAGGTAGGAAGATCTTCAGGGGCTTAGTGTTAGGTTTATTTAAGGGGGTTTGGGTTAGATTAGGGGTATGTGGGTGGTGGGTTGTAATGTTGGGGGGGGGGGTATTGTATTTATTCTTTTACAGGCAAAAGAGCTGAAATTCTTGGGGCATGCCCCGCAAAGGGCCCTGTTCAGGGCTGGTAAGGTAAAAGAGCTTGTAACTTTTTTAATTTAGAATAGGGTAGGGAATTTTTTATTTTGGGGGGCTTTGTTATTTTATTAGGGGGCTTAGAGTAGGTGTAATTAGTTTAAAATTGTTGTAATATTTTTATTATGTTTGTAAATATTTTTTTATTTTCTGTAACTTAGATCTTTTTTATTTTTTGTACTTTAGTTAGTTTATTTAATTGTATTTATTTGTAGGAATTGTATTTAATTAATTTATTTATAGTGTAGTGTTAGGTTAATTGTAGGTAGTTTATTTAATTATTTTATTGATAGGGTAGTGTTAGGTTTAATTATATCTTAGGTTAGGACTTATTTTACAGGTAATTTTGTTATTATTTTAACTAGGTAACTATTAAATAGTTCTTAACTATTTAATAGCTATTGTACCTGGTTAAAATAATTACAAAGTTACCTGTAAAATAAATATTAATCCTATAATAGCTATAATATAATTATAATTTATATTGTAGCTATATTAGGGTTTATTTTACAGGTAAGTATTTAGCTTTAAATAGGAATCATTTATTTAATAAGAGTTAATTTATTTCGTTAGATAAAAATTATATTTAACTTAGGGGGGTGTTAGTGTTAGGGTTAGACTTAGCTTTAGGGGTTAATCCATTTATTAGAATAGCGGTGAGCTCCGGTCGGCAGATTAGGGGTTAATAATTGAAGTTAGGTGTCGGCGATGTTAGGGAGGGCAGATTAGGGGTTAATACTATTTATGATAGGGTTAGTGAGGCGGATTAGGGGTTAATAACTTTATTATAGTAGCGCTCAGGTCCGCTCGGCAGATTAGGGGTTAATAAGTGTAGGCAGGTGTCGGCGACGTTGAGGGGGGCAGATTAGAGGTTAATAAATATAATATAGGGGTCGGCGATGTTAGGGCAGCAGATTAGGGGTACATAGGGATAACGTAGGTTGCGGCGGTTTACGGAGCGGCAGATTAGGGGTTTAAAAAAATATGCAGGGGTCAGCGATAGCGGGGGCGGAAGATTAGGGGTTAATAAGTGTAAGGTTAGGGGTGTTTAGACTCGGGGTACATGTTAGAGTGTTAGGTGCAGACGTAGGAAGTGTTTCCCCATAGGAAACAATGGGGCTGCGTTAGGAGCTGAACGCTGCTTTTTTGCAGGTGTTAGGTTTTTTTTCAGCTCAAACAGCCCCATTGTTTCCTATGGGGGAATCGTGCACGAGCACGTTTTTGAGGCCGGCCGCGTCCGTAAGCAACTCTGGTATCGAGAGTTGCATTTGCGGTAAAAATGCTCTACGCTCCTTTTTTGGAGCCTAACGCAGCATTTGATTAAACTCTCGATACCAGAGTTAAATTTATGGTGCGGCCAGAAAAAAGCCTGCGGAGCGTTAGCAGCCCTTTTACCGCCGAACTCCAAATCTAGGCCTAAGATAGCTACAATGTAATTAATAATTACATTGTAGCTATCTTAGGATTTATATTTATTTTACAGTTAACTTTGTATTTATTTTAGCTAGTTAGAATAGCTATTAAATAGTTATTAACTATTTAATAGCTTACCTAGCTAAAATAAAGAGAAATTTACCTGTAAAATAAAAACTAACCTAAGTTACAATTACACCTAACACTACACTATACTTTAATAAATTATTTCTATTTAAAACTAAATACTTACCTGTAAAATAAACCCTAATATAGCTACAATATAAATAATAATTATATTGTAGCTATCTTAGGATTTATATTTATTTTACAGGTAACTTTGTATTTATTTTAGCTAGTTAGAATAGTTATTAAATAGTTATTAACTATTTAATAACTACCTAGCTAAAAGAAATACAAAATTACCTGTAAAATAAATGCTAACCTAAGTTACAATTAAACCTAATACTACACTATCATTAAATTAATTAAATAAACTACCTAAAAATAACTACAATTAAATACAATTACATAAACTAACTAAAGTACAAAAAATAAAAAAGCTAAGTTACAGAAAATAAAAAAATAAGTTACAAACATTTTACAAATATTACAACAATTTTAAGCTACTTACACCTAATCTAAGCCCCCTAATAAAATAACAAACCCCCCAAAATAAAAAAATGCCCTACCCTATTCTAAATTAAATAAAGTTCAACGCTCTTTTACCTTACCAGCCCTTAAAAGGGCCATTTGTGGGGGCATGCCCCCAAAAGTTCAGCTCTTTTGCCTGTAAATGAAAAATACAAACCCCCCCAACATTTAAACCCACCACCCACATACCCCTAATCTAACCCAAACCCCCCTTACAAAAACCTAACACTAATCCCCTGAAGATCTTCCTACCTTGAGTCGTTTTCACTCAGCCGAGCAACGATGGAACCCAAGTGGACATCCGGACCGGCAGAAGTGATCATCCAAGGGGCGCTGAAGAAATCTTCCATCCGATGAAGTCATCATCCAGGCGGCGCTGAAGAAGTCTTCGATCCGGGCGATGTCATCTTCCAAGCCGGGTCTTGAATCTTCCTTCCGCCGCCGCGGAACATCCTTCTTCACCGACGGACTACGACGAATGAAGGCTCCTTTAAGGGACGTCATCCAAGATGGCGTCCCCTCAATTCCGATTGGCTGATAGGATTCTATCAGCCAATCGGAATTAAGGTAGGAAAAATCTGATTGGCTGATGGAATCAGCCAATCAGATTCAAGTTCAATCCGATTGGCTGATCCAATCAGCCAATCAGATTGAGCTCGCATTCTATTGGCTGATCGGAACAGCCAATAGAATGCGAGCTCAATCTGATTGGCTGATTGGATCAGCCAATCGGATTGAACTTGAATCTGATTGGCTGATTCCATCAGCCAATCAGATTTTTACTACAGACCTGAATAATATAGAGGCAGTATGGGATCACCTGGACAGAGAAATAAATAAAAAGACAATGTAAATCTAAAGAGGAACTCTAGGAAGTGCCAAGGGAGGTCACACTAAATACTGACTTTTGCCAGAAGAAGCCATTTTGTTATAAAAGCCGTGATTTTTTATATTTTGTGTACATATTTCCTATACTTTCTGTTTGCATCTTAATAAAGAGAATGATAAAATGGATAGTCATTAAACTTTTCAAAAACAACAAATCTAATGGTGGCCTAACACTTTTGCCCACTACTGTGTGGCAAAAGTGTTAGATGAAGTGAATGTAATTCACGAAACGCGTAAGGGCACGCCCACTTCTGACATCACTTCCTGTCCAGGGAGACCAAGCTTCAAACACTTCAGCAACGGACCCTGTCACTGACAGGCTAAAGAATCCACATCCATCCGGATATTGTGAGCTATCTAGAGCTCAAAAAAACCACAAGGAATCATCATCTAGCTTTATTTACAGCAGTTCATGTAACTATTTATTACGGTTTTCCATCATAAACTCCAACTTATCCATCTGAACTCTGGGAGCTTTTCAGAGCTCAAAACCACCGCAAGGAATTTACCTCCAGCTGTACTTACAGCATCCTATACCACAATATCACTAATTTTTATCAGCAAGCTGTTTTTGCACCAGCCTGATATAAAAAAAACTCACTACTGGATTTAGAGAAATATACTATATTTCATCTGCTCACCTATTTCTGTCCTTGATCTGGACTATTATCAAAGAGGATTTCTGTTTATCATTTTTTATTGGAAATTAGAAAATAAAAGTGTTTTTATTTTAAATTTCACTTTGTGTCCTTGCAAGCATCATTTATACACATCTCATGAGTGCTGCAATTAATATCCACAATTGATCTCATAGTATGTAAACTGAGCACTAATTGGTTTGCATACATAAAGTTTATACTATACTCCAGAGAAGAGAAGCCTTTCAAGTATAAAGAAGGGGAAAATAAATAAACAGCAACAAGGAAAGAAATCCAGCAAAAAGAATTAAAGTGCCTCTACCTAACTCCAGAGAGGAGAAGTTTGTCTGAAATACCAACATATTTCTACTCCAGGGATATCAAGATTTCCACCTGCTAAAAGTTTCTGCATACCAGCTGGAAACATCTTTACCACAGATAGGGATTACATCCCCTCCATGCTTCCAACATACCTCACATGTTTGAGGTTGAACAAGGTGAGCACATTTAAATCTCACGTTTAGTTTTTGATTGCTTAGTACTGACATACTGCACCATAATTTGGTTTTGTTTTTGTTTTTCTCCATTCTATGTGCGCTGAACTCTGAAACTCAACTCCATATATATATATATATATATATATATATATATATATATATATATATATATATATATATACATATATATACTGTATCTCACAAAAGTGACTACACCCCTCACATTTTTGTAAATATTTTATTATATATTTTCATGTGACAACACTGAAGAAATGACACTTTGCTAAAATGTGAGTGTACAGCCTGTATAACAGTGTACATTTGCTGTCCCCTTAAAATAACTCAACACACAGTCATTAATGTCTAAACCGTTGGCAACAGAAGAGAGTACACCCCTAAGTAGAAATGTCCAAATTGGGCCCAATTAGCTATTTTCCCTCCCCGGTGTCATCTGACTCGTTAGTGTTACAGGGTCTCAGGTGAGAATGGGGAGCAGGTTTGTTAAATTTGGTGTAATCACTCTCACACTCTCTCATACTGGTCACTGGAAGTTCAGAATGGCACCTCATGGCATAGAACTCTCTGAGGATCTGAAAAAAAAATTGTTGCTCTACATAAGATGGCCTAGGCTATAAGAAGATTGCCAAGACCCTGAAACTGAGCTGCAGCACGGTGGGCAAGACCATACAGTGGTTTCACAGGACATGTTCCACTCAGAACAGGCCTTGCCATGGTCGACCAAAGAAGTTGAGCGCACATGCTCAGCGTCATATCCAGAGGTTGTCTTTCAGAAATAGACGTATGAGTGCTGCCAGCATTGCTGCAGAGGTTAAAGGGGTGGGGGGGGTCAGCCTGTCAGTGCTCAGACCATACGCCGCACACTGCATCAAATTGGCCTGCATGGCTGTTGTCTCAGAAGGAAGCCTATTCGAAAGATGATGCACAAACAGTTTGCTGAAGACAAGCTGACTAAGGACATGGATTACTAGAACCATGTCCTGTGGTCAGATGAGACCAAGATAAATGTATTTGGTTCAGATGGTGTCAAGCGTGTGTGGCGGCAACCAAGTGAGGAGTACAAAGACAAGTATGTCTTGCCTACAGTCAAGCATGGTGATGGGAGTGTCATGGTCTGGGCTTGCATGAGAGTTGCCAGCACTGGGGAGCTAAAATTCTTGGAGGGAACCATAAATGGCAACATGTACTGTGACATACTGAAGTAGAGCATGATCCCCTCCCTTCGGAGACTGGGCCGCAGGGCAGTATTCCAACATGATAACGCCCCCAAACAAACCTCCAAGATGACCACTGCCTTGCTACAGAAGCTGAGGGTAAAAGTGATGGACTAAAGTCCCCAGACCTAAACCCTATTGAGCATTTGTGGGGCATCCTCAAACGGAAGGTGGTGGAGTGCAAGGTCTCTAACATCCACCAGCTCCGTGATGTCATCATGGAGGAGTGGAAGAGGACTCCAGTGGCAAACTGTGAAGCTCTGGTGAACGCCAAGCCCAAGAGGGTTAAGGCTGTGCTGGAAAATAATGGTGGCCACACAAAATATTGACACTTTGAGCCCAATTTGGACATTTCCACTTAGGGGTCTACTCACTTTTGTTGCCAAAGGTTTAGACATTAATGACTATGTGTTGAGTTATTTTGAGGGGACAGCAAATTTACACAGTTAGGCTGTACACTCACTACTTTTTGTAGCAAAGAGTAATTTCTTCAGTGTTGTCACATGATAAGATAAAAATAAAATATTTACAAAAATGTGAGGGGTGTACTCACTTTTGTGAGATACTGTATGTATATATATATATATATATATATATATATGTATATTTATATACTTTTTTGTGTGTTAATTCAAGCAATGACATAAATATATTGTCATCTATACTGATATTAATAAATATAAACAAATGATAAATAATTGATTGCAAATTAATATAAAATGATTACAAATCAATTGAGCACACCGTCATAATAATTTTAGGAAGAATAACAATGGAATATGATTTTTTTACGACATTTGCTAAAGCTAAAATTAGTATTTTCAAAAAGCCAATAACCCTGCAGCTTTTCAATTTTAAAAAACTGTAATCTTTTCTCCTCAGAGAATAAGTCTTCTGTTCTTTTTCTTTATTCTGTTTGATTCATTATAGCAAATCCCATCTGTTGTTGCTGCAATTCATTTTGTTTTGTATGGCTGCATTCTCTAGCAGCATTATATATATTATATAAGTATTTTCTGAGTCAAAATTACAAAGGTTCACTACATGTAACCCATATTAAGAAAACAAATAATTCCTTCAGATTGATCAAAAACCAGGAAAATGAAGACAAGTCATGTTTATGTAGAATGTGAACGGATAACTTTGGGCTTGCATATTGGATAGCAAACCAAAGTTTAGGGCTCCATGTACTAAGCAGTCAATTCATCCGTCATTGTAGACGCGGATAAACTCGCCGTTACTCGCCGCGGGCGAAATGGTGTCCGCTGTCGCTATGTACTAATATTCCCCCAATAAATAGACAAGTCTAGCCTGCCGCGAGCAGTTGCGGATTGTTGATAAATTTGACGCCTCGCTCGCCGCGACTAAGCTGATGTACTTAACTTATTAACACGTGACATGCAAGGTGTCACGAACATCATAGTAGTCGCGGGAATAGAATTTTGCTCCTATAAAAGTTCAACTTATCTAAACAACTTTATTATTGTTCAAAATTTTTTGAAGAGTGATAACAGAGCGTTATTTTTGTAATATTTATTTACAATTTGGATATGGCTTCATCTGGATCTGATAATATATAAATATTAATATAAAAATAATTATAAAGATTGACAACTATACAATACAAATTTAAATAGATTACTCTTTAATTACAGTCGACAAATTGGGCGCAATTTATGTACATGGAAATGAGAGACAAATTAGACGCCAGTTATGCTGTAAGTACAATGCTGATATTACTGCCTTTTATATATGTCTAGACTGGCGTCTAGATTGACTTTCCTATTGTTTTGTACCTTGCCCGCCACCTAAAAGGTGGCGAGGCAAAAATAACGAGGTGGGAGCGGAAATTGTAGCGAGCGGACAAATAGATTTTTTAGTACATTCGTTTTTGGCGAGTTGGTGGTCAAATGTGTCTAATTACAGTGAAAAATGGAGCGGTAGCGAGGTTTGGCGGATAAGTACGCTCGCAATTTTAAAGATGCGAGTTTTAACATAATTGACGGCTTTGTACATATCAGTTTGCGAATTTTGACGCGAGATTTGTTGCGGGTAGCTCGCTGACTGCTTAGTACATGGAGCCCTTAGTGTCAATATTGCTTACTAACACCTAGATTACGAGTGTTGCGATATCGCTTTTTTAGGCTCCCTAGTGCGTCTTAATAGTATTAAATAACATAAGGACTGGTGAGGCTACAGAGGCTGAAGACACTCTAGGGAGTCTAAAAAAAAAGATATCGCTCTTGTGCTACAGTTAGCGCACCACTCGTAATCTAGGCGTAAGGGAGCTGCTGCAACAAAACTGCAGCATCTTATGTCTGTTGTATGGCTGAGACACATGTGAGCAACCATACAAAAACTTTGCTTTTATTACAAATATTCTAAAGACCAATAAAACAGGTGTAAGAATTTATAACCATAATGATGCCATTTTGTCTCTGGTAATACATTTTGATTTAGACTCCATTTTAAGATGAGTTATTATGCTGTGAGAAAAATATGAAGCTGAACACGTTATCTCAATAATTTGTCAGATAGCCTTGCTATGTCCTGGCGATGCGCCCGGATACACCGTTCTCTAAAACTGTTTGTTTCTCAGTATAACTCCTTTTTATTCCTTTTTTTTAATGAAGTTCTTTGTTCTAAGCATACTGTGTGAAATGGTGTGATTATGATTACGTCATTGTTTAACCCCATATTCTGTAACCATTGTGTATAAAAGTCTATCGCCTAGATTACGAGTTCTGCGTTAGCCTTAAAAAGCAGCGTTAAGGGGTCCTAATGCTGCTTTTTATCTAACGCTGGTATTACGAGTCAGGCAGGAAAGGGTCTACCGCTCACTCTTTTTCCGCGACTCGAGGCTACGGCAAATCCCCTTACGTCAATTGTGTATCCTATCTTTTCTATGGGATTTGCCTAACGCTGGTATTATGAGTCTTGGAAGAAGTGAGCGGTAGACCCTCTACCGTCAAGACTCCAACCGCAAAAAAAAGTCAGTAGTTAAGAGTTTTATGGGCTAACGCTGGAACATAAAGCTCTTAACTACAGTGCTATAAAGTACACTAACACCCATAAATGACCTATTAACCCCTAAACCGAGCCCCCCCCCACATCGCAAACCCTATAATAAAAATATTTAACCCCTAATCTTCCGACTGGACACGCCGCCACCTACATTATAGCTATGAACCCCTAATCTGCTACCCCTAACATCGCCGACACCTATATTATATTTATTAACCACTAATCTGCCCCCCCAACATCGTCACCACCTACCAACACGTATTAACCCCTAATCTGCCGACCGGACATCGCCGCCACTATAATAAATGTATTAACCCCTAAACCGCCGTACTCCCGCCTCGCAAACACTATAATAAATTTTATTAACCCCTAATCTGCCCTCCCTAACATCGCCGCCACCTACCTACAATTATTAACCCCTAATCTGCCGCCCCAACGTCGCTGCTACTATAATAAAGGTATTAACCCCTAAACCTAAGTCTAACCCTAACTCATTAAATAAATTAGTCCTATTTAAAACTAAATACTTACCTATAAAATAAGCCCTAATATTGCTACAATATAACTAATAGTTACATAGTAGCTATTTTAGGATTTATATTTATTTTACAGGCAACTTTGTATTTATTTTAACTAGGTACAATAGCTATTAAATAGTTAATAACTATTTAATAGCTACATAATTAAAACTACAAAATTACCTGTAAAATAAATCCTAACCTAAATTACAAATACACCTAACACTACACTATCAATAAATTAATTAAATTAATTAACTACAATTATCTAAACTAAAATACAATTCAATAAACTAAAATATAATACAAAAACAAACACTAAATTACAAAAATAAAAAAAATATTACAAACATTTTAATCTAATTACACCTAATCTAAGCCCCCTAATAAAATAAAAAAGCCCCCCAAAATAATAAAATTCCCTACCCTAAACTAAATTACAAAGTAATCAGCTCTTTTACCAGCCCTTAAAAGGGCTTTTTGCTGTGCATTGCCCCAAAGTAATCAGATCTTTTACCTGTAAAAAAAATACAATCCCCCCACCCAACATTACAACCCACCACTCACACACCCCTACTCTAAAACCACCAGATCCCCCTTTAAAAAACCTAACACTATCCCCCTGAAGATCACCCTACCTTGAGCCGTCTTCAGCCAGCCGGCCACCGATGGGCCAGAAGTGGACATCCGGATGAGAGGTCAATCCTATTGGCTCATCCAATAAGCCAATCGGATTGAACTTCAATCCGATTGGCTGATTAAATCAACCAATCAGATTTTTCCTACCTTAATTCCGATTGGCTGATAGAATCCTATCAGCCAATCGGAATTCGAGGGACGCCATCTTGGATGACGTAATTTAAAGGAACCTTCATTCGACCTTAGGACATCGGAAGAAGAGGATGGCTCTGCGTCGGCTGGATTCAAGATGGCTCCGCTCCGGTTGATTGAAGATAGAAGATGCCGCTTTGATGAAGATATCTGCCGCTTGTAGGACCTCTTCTGCCCCAATTGGATGAAGACTTCTGCTGCTCCGGATGTCCACTTCTGGCCTATCGGTGGCCGGCTGGCTGAAGACGGCTCAAGGTAGGGTGATCTTCAGGGGGTAGTGTTTTTTTAAGGGGGGGGTCAGGTGGTTTTAGAGTAGGGGTGTGTGGGTGGTGGGTTGTAATGTTGGGGAGGATTGCATTTTTGTATGTTTTTTACAGGTAAAAGAGCTGATTACTTTGGGGCAATGCCCCGCAAAAAGCCCTTTTAAGGGCTGGTAAAAGAGCTGATTACATTGTAATTTAGTTTAGGGTAGGGAAATTTATTATTTTGGGGGGCTTTTTCTTATTAGGGGGCTTAGGTTAGGTGTAATTAGATTAACATTCTTGTAATATTTTTTATTTTTTTGTAATTTAGTGCTTTTTTTGTATTATATTTTAGTTTATTGAATTGTATTTTAGTTTAGATAATTGTAGTTAATTTATTTATTTAAGTTATTGATAGTGTAGTGTTAGGTGTATTTGTAACTTAGGTTAGGATTTATTTTACAGGTAATTTTGTAGTTATTTTAACTAGGTAGCTATTAAATAGTTATTAACTATTTAATAGCTATTGTACCTAGTTAAAATAAATACAAAGTTGCCTGTAAAATAAATATAAATCCTAAAATAGCTACAATGTAACTATTAGTTATATTGTAGCTATATTAGGGTTTATTTTATAGATAAGTATTTAGTTTTAAATAGGATTAATTTATTTAATGATAGTAATTTTAGTTCATTTTATTTAAATTATATTTAAGTTAGGGGGGTGTTAGGGTTAGGGTTAGACTTAGGTTTAGGGGTTAATACCTTTATTATAGTAGCGGCGACGTTGGAGGCAGCAGATTAGGGGTTAATAATTGTAGGTAGGTGGCGGTGATGTTAGGGAGGGCAGATTAGGGGTTAATACAATTTATTATAGTGTTTGCGAGGCGGGAGTGCAGTGGTTTAGGGGTTAATACATTTATTATTGTGGCGGCGATGTCCGGTCGGCAGATTAGGGGTTAATAAGTGTAGGTAGGTGGCGGCAACATTGGGGGGGCAGATTAGTGGTTAATAAATATAATATAGGTGTCGGCGATGTTAGGGACACCAGATTAGGGGTTCTTAGCTATAATGTAGGTTGCGGCGGTGTCCAGAGCGGCAGATTAGAGGTAAATAATATAATGTAGGTGTCAGCGATAGCGGGGGCGGCAGATTAGAGGTTAATAAGTGTAAGGTTAGGGGTGTGTAGACTCGGGGTTCATGTTAGGGTGTTAGGTGTAGACATAGAAAGTGTTTCCCCATAGGAAACAATGGGGCTGCGTTAGGAGCTGAACGCTACTTTTTTGTAGGTGTTAGGTTTTTTTCAACCAGCTCAGCCCCATTGTATCCTATGGGGAAATCGTGCATGAGCACGTTTTTCCAGCTTACCGCTACCATAGGCAACGCTGGTATTGCAGGTTGAAGTGGAGCTAAATATGGCTCAACGCTCCCTTTTCTGAGGCTAACGCAGTCATTCAGACAACTCGTAATACCAGCGTTGTCTTAAGGGAGCGCTGGAACAGGGATAAGACTTTATTTGCTGCATGTCTAAATGCTGTTTCCCGAGATCTCGCAAAGTAACCCATTCAGTTCCAGGCGAAGGTGTAGAATACTGCTAAGTGTCAAGTGATACCCCCAGTTATACGATAACGCCTAACAACAGGATACATATATTAGCACTCATGGTCCCATTATACAGTACATATACGTATGTACATATCCTATAATAGTGATAGCTAGCTGCTGATTGGTGCCTGCACACATTTGACTCTTGTGATTGGTTATTTAGATGTGTTCAGCTTGCTGTCAGAAGTGCAATGTGGTTCCTTCAGCAAAGAATAACAAGAGTAACGTGGAAAGTTGTTTAAAAGTTGTTTAAAGTGTATGTTCTGTCCAAATCATGAAAGAAAATGTTGGGGTTTCCTGTCCCGTTACATACTGTATAAGTAGAAAGCAACAGGTATACAGTTTACACTGTTTATTACAGCAAGACTGAGTGTTATAATGAATGTACTTTCAATAATTAGCTCCTAAATGTTACAAACTTTAATAACAACCAAAGCTACAGACACATATAGTAAATTATCCAAATATAATAATGTTACTAAAATAAGTATCTCAAACAATTGTTAGAAGCATACATTCAAATTATATCTAGCTCTCCTAAATTAATCACTTATATACTGGTGTTACAATCTAAGTCGTTATATTATTATATAAATATTGCCTGAGTTATGTATAAATCAACTGTGCAAACAGTTAAAGTGACATTGTACACAGCAGTTATATGAAAAGTGATGTGCACTGTCCCTTTAAGGCTTTTAGGTAACTAAAAACTTATTTAGGATTTCCCATTAAACCCCCACCATTCACATGACATGTTTCGCCAACATTCAGCTTTTTCAAAGGGTGCATTGCTGCCGCTCCTGCGAATAATTATAGCGAGTGTTTCCAAAACACAACCCACAGATGATGTCACTGGCAAATAGAATCCGGCAAATATCCAGGACATCCCGTCCTCTTTCAAATGGCTATCTATGAAGTAACCCCATGGAAAACAATATTCTAAATAGATATTTGAAAAATCAGATAGTTCCACTGATTTAATGATTTCATGAATTAATGAACTGATATTGTGAATTGTTTACTAAATAAAGTGATACTGTAAGTGAAATAATGAAATAGTGCCATACAGACATTTCTATTAAGGATAAACATTATTAAAACAAAGAATTTTCATCAGTGAAATAAAGTGCAAATAATGTGTCTACATTCAAACTATATATGATTCGACAAATTAAATTCATTGTGATATGATAAAAAAAATATTCATATATTATGATGTGATTTCTTTTAAAAAAAAAGATCTACCCAAGTGATTTACTATAGTAGTGAACAGGTGTGAATGAAATGTCTACTATTTGATTTGAATGTACATCATATTCTCATATCCTCTTTATCTTCATAATAGATCTAAATAAACCAAAAATCTTCATTTTAATTGTTACTTTATTTAAGTCTTTGATAGGCTCAGAGAATAAAACAAAATTGTTTGTTAATTTAGTCCATGTGGTTGGATTGAATTTAGCAGAAAGATCCATTGACTTTTTTTTCCATATCTCCTCTGATTCCCAGTGAAATCTTTTAAATTCCAAAACACTTGAGATCTGATTGTTAAGATTGATGGTATTTCAAAAAGTGGTAAGCTACTGAAGACCTACACATATTAACACATATGTACAGTATATATTTACTAGGGACACACAGTTCCCTTAGACCGCAATGTAAAGGCACTTTTCAGTGCTGCTTTTATTTCTAACACCCCACACCAGCCAACTTTAACCCCTAAAAACTGCTTAGTGCAGTAATTGTATTAAAAAATAAAGACAGTGCTAGCTTTATTTTTTAATAAACTACACTAGACAGTATTTTGGGGCCATTTGGGGCAGATCTATAAAATTTCCATTTGCGGGCACGCAATAATTAAGCAATCCACTTGTAATCTATCCCCATGAATTTAGGCCCTGAAGACTTGCAAACTCATCTCCAGAAAATATTCCACTACTGGGACCAAGCGGAAGACTGGTGAAGCAATCAGAAGAGGCATATGTGAATAGCC